>NC_042495.1:8964166-8987641 GCF_005508785.2 Acyrthosiphon pisum | reverse complement strand
TTGGGAGAGCGTCTGCGGTTATTCGGATGGCGTCGAGAATAAAATTAATTCCGGCGTGTTAGAATGCCCAACAGGCCCTATTCTATCTACCTCATCCTGGTATAATATACTGTATCCGCCGATTCGGCGCGCGCGACCGGCCCACGACATGTGCGTTGCGTGCCGTCGTATACAATGCGACGACGGACCGTGACGAACGGTGATCGCGAAAAGCCAAAGGGGACCGCCGCCGCCAACACCGGCAAAAATCGTCGGGAAAATTAGTAACGGCATCGGGATCGGAGAAAACATCTGTAAACCGTATACGAATTTCGACGCGTTCACGATTTATTTTATTTTTTTCAAAAGCACTACAATAATATAATTTTATAAAGGTATTGTATACGTCCTTTTGGCTGTTGAGTATATTTTGGTGGAATACGATTTAGCACTCTAGCCTAAGAAAATATTAAATACGTAATGCATTTATATTGGTATCGCTATTGCCTATTATTATTATTACAATAAATTTTCGTAGGTACTTATACATATATAATATTATAAAGTTAAAATAATCAGATCCAATAGTATACTGCTTTCAAGAAATTTTTACCGACATTTCGTAACTGAAACGTAAAATAAGTTTTTTTTTTAATAAAATAAGTATAGGTATAGTTACAATCTTTAATATTATTATATTATATAATAAGTAAATTAGACAACTCAACTAAAGATAATAACAAAATAAAATTACGTGAGGAGGAAGGCCCAAATTATATCAAATTTAAAAATGATTTTGTAGTTAAAAATTTATAAAATGTTCAACTTTTATAGTTAAGGATTGAAAATTTAAAACAGAATTTCACATAAATAGGTTATATATAAATTACTTTATCCACAATAATATCATTAAATATATTTCAATAATATAATAGGCCGACTGACCGTCTTCGCTCAAAATCGGTTTTCTTATACAATGATATTATATCATTGAATTCAAATTTAACACCATCCATTATAGTGACCCACTTGTAACCTAATGTACAGCAGAGCGACATCCACTAGCCCACCTTTTTTTTGGTTTTAACTCTATATTCATCTAAACCTATTTTTAGGAAATTACGTGTGGCACTATGGCTTCATTTTAAAACTCGAAATACAAATGTATTGACATCTACCAAATATCAAGCATGGGTTAGCATATCAAGAGCGTGCCTTGCATGCAATATTGATGTATCAATTGATGTGAGTTTAATAACCATGAATGTGTACGGACTTTTCCATACGAATAAAAATATTTTATCATTTTGGACGGAAATCACCAACAACTTTATAAATCTGAGACAGCATTTTCAATCTATGCAGAAAATATAAACTCCGACAGAGTTCTTATCATCTTTGGCGCCAGTCAAAAAAACTTTTTTTTTTGGAAAAACGAATACATGCCAGTTTCCTTTTATAGCTGATGACGGGCCAATATCACTTGAAAATTTTCAACATCAAAAAATATCTGTACAGAAAACAGCGTCGGTGTCTTTACAGTGTTAGGTTTGGAACATGGTATAGATTTACAAATACTGACGATTACTGGATGGCTAAAACAAATGTATAGATTGGCTAATTGCTACTGTATAATTTAAAAATAAATGACAATATTTACTGATTGTTTCTAATGATTATCGTATCAAATGTCCGTGTTCCAAACGGTATTTTTTTTATATATATATTAAATGAAACAAATTTTTGTCTCCTAATGACCAGTTCAATCGTTTACATGCCATTACATAAAATACGAAACTGGTTTTAAAATGTCTCAAATTAACTCTAATGTAAATTAGTTAATAAATAAATGTATAAATAAAAACAGTAGGTATATATTATCTACCTAATTTTTTAATGATTAAAATTAGAACGGAAATTTTTTGGCAACAATATCACCTCGGCCCATTTTAAATTGTGCTATACCTACAGATGTGTACCTATATACTAAAGTTCTTCAAAGTAAAATTGTATTATAAGTTAGTTATGTTTTACATAATTAAAAGTATATTAGTACTATATAATATTATATTGTATCCTTATCAACTTACTGAAGTTTTAAACTATTAAAATTTAAATATTGTATTAATATAATACATTGTAGGTAAATAAAAGTTATACTGAATTGCAGAAACAAAGACCCGCAGTAGTAAAATTACGTAATCATATTACAATACAATATAATACGACTTAATATTGCAGAGAATTTTAAAATATATTTATTTTTTAAGAAAGTTATACCTAATCTAGATTTTTAAGGTACATTATTTACAACTAAGTTGTTAAAATATTTATTTAAAAATAAAACCTGTCCGTGACAAAAAAAAAAAAAAACAGTATTTTGAATACTTAAAACAATAATTTAGATATAGGTACATACTACATATTATTACCTACAAAAAAAAAACAAACAAATAAAATAGTAGTTATTTGAAGTTGCAATTATATCAAAATCCAATTAATCCAAAACAAAATAGTATTAATCGCACGTACTTGGTATTCAACATTTCATATTACAATTTATATTATATTCAATGTTAATTTTAAATTATACCTATTAGTATGCAAAGATAATAAACATTTTAACTTTAACTTAAATCATTGGATAATAGTAACACTGTTCTTATTTTCTAAATAATATTTATATTTTTATGGTTGATGAAGAAATGAATACTTACCTATATTTTACAGAACTAACAGAATAACAATAATTTAAATAAAAAGGGTATCTCTCATGATATTCTATATATTATATAATATATACACGAACTTAAAAAATAAACCTAATTTAAAAAGCAAATACAACTATTCATAAAAATACTAAAAAATAATATTATACT
This sequence comes from Acyrthosiphon pisum, assembly GCF_005508785.2. Lineage (NCBI taxonomy): Eukaryota > Metazoa > Arthropoda > Insecta > Hemiptera > Aphididae > Acyrthosiphon > Acyrthosiphon pisum. Next base: position 8,984,783 of record NC_042495.1, on the reverse strand, counting down.
TACACTAAATTCAATAATTTAGAACTCCCATTCATGTATTATGTAAACTATAAACTATATTTATTTCATTCGGGCGATGGGAGGGATTAAACTGTAACGAGGCTCGATTATCCTAGTCATTTTTCATAAATATCTACTTAAAAAACGTTCCCCACGTTTATGTGGTTACGCCTAGTCACGAAGACTGTTGTGGTTAAGACAATACAGATAATAAATAAACACGTTTCAAACCCTTTTTAAGAATACTGTACCGAACACTGTAAGATCGATTCATCGAGGGACCAAGGTCTTAATAGTTATATAGGTGGAACATTTTTTTTTATCTACCATCTTAGATATAGGTACAACTAAAAACTCAAAAATATAGAAACTCGTACAATTGTATAAAATAGATATAAAATAAAAATAAATTTAAATAAATAAATAATACATATTTTTTCAAAACACAAAATCAAAACTAGTAAATAAAATATTATCAAAAACATGAAGTTTAAGGCAATGAAATATATATTTTATAAACATTAAAAATATTTTATAAAGCGTTTAAATCAACACTTGAAGTCATTCGTTTACAACGCTGTATATTTGTACTTTTCAGAATTACTTATTCAGTTAAAAAGTATTATGTCACAACGATTAATTCACAATAAGTGTAACAATAAATACCTTACAAAAAAAATCCACTGATTTTAAACATTTTATATATTTTCGTTCAGTCAATATATACAAAGCAATTACTTTCCTACCTAGTAGCAATACAATGTGTATCAGTTGTTGCTGAGAACCTTCGATTTTTATCGTTTTTTCAATACCTAAGTGTAAAATAATTTTAACTATCAAGAAAATATCATAAATTATTAAACGAGTTGCAGCAAAATTAAATTTGTTTTAAATAATAATTGTAATTCGCATTACAGATTAAAACAAATATTCAAAATTGAATTTAAATGCAATATATTACAAATTACAATCTATTATGTTTTACGTAGTAAAGGTGGTAGGTATACTTTATTATAGTCTGCATACCTGGATTATGTTTTAGTAGTCACTAGTCTGAATCAACATTAATAACACACGTCAAGATTGGGAGATATTAAAAAAGATTCCATGAAAATAGAGGCAACATGAGTCGGCGAAAAAATCAAGACACCGATCAACACGACGATTTAATTAAAGACAATTTTAATTAAACATCGTTTATCAGGCACAACGGATCATATTGATATCCTTTATGTTTTACGCTAATTCATGTTACTTTTAACAGCTGGACATCCAGCGAATATTGTTTCACCTCGGGAAGGATTCTTTTGTTTGATTTTTTTCCAGCTCGACTTAATTAGACCTCCTGACCCGATTTAAATTCAATGAAAGTAAAACAATATAATACAAGCTCATTACACGTATAGAGCATTGTATAGAAAATTATATATTATATAGATACATTATATTATAGTACGCTATAATACACAATAACTTTCATTCGCATAATGTTCTATTTAAAACGTCTGCAGTACTTTATTAGTTTATTTGCTCAAACTCTTTATTTTTTCCTTTTCCTGTTGCCAATTTATTACGAAAACGTGCCCGAATTCTTATTTACAGTAGAGGTACACTGTGCATTAAAAAAGCCGCCCACGACTTCCATTAACGTCACATCGTTTGTCACAAATTTAGTACCCATCGTCCTGAAAACCCGGAACTCTATTAAATACGTATTTTGGTTTCGGCGAACCCACTCTATAAGTATATACCTGCGCTAGCATACAAATAGCCGATTTAACCATTTTTTTTTCTGGAAGTCTTATCCTTTTTTGTTTTTACTACTTTCTTTTTTACTTTTCCAGCCAATCTAACGCGATAGTTGTACGTTCGTGCCTAAAATAAAAAAAAACTTAACAGCGTTTATATTTATTTTGTACTACTACCACAACGTTAGAAAACGTAGCCCAAAGTATTTGCGCTTAAAAATTTAAAAACTGTTAAAGGTTTGGAGTATTTGATGTAGGTAGGTACTATATTACTGACTGTATTTGTGAAAGGGCTGCCATTATTACGACCGTCTCTAATAAAATTACAACAACTATGAGTACATATCGTGTATTTTAAAATCTGTCGGTTCTTGTGTTCTTATAAAAAAAGAGAATTGTTTACACACAATAGATAGAAAAGATTCAACGATCTTTATATTTATTGTGAAAGACACTTTTCCGGTGTAAGGTGACAGACATGAAAGGTTAGATTGAGCGGTCTTTTGAGATGTTTAAATCGAAACCTGCACCTTTTATAATTATAGTTAAACACGTTCAACTTACACGCGCAATCATACATTGTCGGTGTCCCTTTGTGAAAACCGCGACCCCTTTGAAACACGAGATGCCGAAAAGTATAAACGCCGCCAGAACCTGCAAAATTGAAATGTACGCAAAAGAAATGTCAACATGTCTAATCCAACCGCCCCTATTCATCAGCTATGCCGGCGGTGATGCCACACACATCATATAAAACGCTTTACATAGCAATTCCACAAAAACATTTGACAAACTAGGAAGTCTGTTGAAGGCAATTAGTCACATATTGCATTCTGACATAACGAAATTTTGTTTTAAAACATGCCAACGGATTATGAATTTTTATAATAGCTTTTATTAGGACATATCTATGTTTATATGTACTACACTACTACATGGTAACAACTAATATTTACAAACATGTTAGTTTTTAGTTAGGTTTAGTTAGTTAGTTAAATCGTTTGTTAAATTAATTTTTACTAATTAGTAATATATCAATTACCGATAGGCTACATAGTTTTTTTTATTTAAGATAGGTGAACTCAATTCTTACTAATTCAAAAAAATTTATATTTGTTCGAAATACAAACACTTCACAGTGTCAAAACATCATATTATAAATATTATAATACTCCATCTCATGAATATAATCATGAGTTCCTAATCCGAAAGTAGTTTTAGGCACATAATTATTGTTGTAAATTATTTTTAATTTTTGTTTCCTATTATTTCCTTTCTAATTAAAAGCATTTTAGCCGATGATAGTATAGTGTTATTCCGACACAGGATAATAGATCAAAAACATATTAAGCCAGTAAAACAGGTGGGCGTGATCCCCACATACGGCCATCCGACATAAATTAATTTATAGCATAAAAAAATGTTAATTATGATAATTATCACTCAGCAAACTCCTTGTTATAATACACAACGTAATGGAGGTTAAAGGTATCTGAGCACACTGAGTACCTGGTGATATCAATTGCAGACAAGAATAAAATATTTATATAAGAAAAAGAACATCAAAATACTTGATAAATTATAGACCGTTAATCTGTACCCCACTTTAACCATGATGCACTACAGTCTAGATGGTGTACAGACAATCCGGTCCCTTGACCACTTTATAAATTATGCATTATTATAAAACGAAATTGATTATATTCAACAGTGACGTCTATTTTACAATTACTAGAAAAGTCAATGGACCTATATAGTAAATCATGTTTTAGCTACAAAATAAACTATAAACTGTTTAGTGCTTTAACTATGGTTTCCAGTTGGCGTTTGTAAATGTTTAGGACGAATTAGTTAATAATTGATTTATTCTTATATCTTATTCAGTTGATGAAATGTAACTCTATTTTTCAATTTTTTAATAAGTTTATAAGTATTGAATCAGTGGCGTATCTAGGGGGACAAGGGGGGCAATTTCCCTGGGAAGCAAATTTTGGTGGGAGCTTTTTTTTGAAAATAGATTTACAGTGATTTAGGCAACAAAACGATTTAATGTTCTATTAATATCTTAATATAAAGCTATTCTATAGCTATGGTATTAGTAACATCGTACTGTTAGTACAAGAGTGCCTATATCAAAAATAGTTACAAATTATCAATCAAAAATTGTACAGGAGAGCGTTTTTAATATTTAATAGCTTACAAACTACAGTAATTTGTAAATTATCTTCAGCTACATATAAATATAACAAATTGTATTCGACAATTTCTAGTAAGTTTTATGATGTACTTTTTAAAAACATTACCATAAATAGTATTTGTTTATAAAAACAATAAATATTTTGAAATAGGTAGTTGCATTGATAGTTTTATCACTTCTTTAATACTTATATTAACCACTTTTCTAATAATAAATACTGATGCCCATGATATTATTATAACTATATTTTATACATAATATTTTTAGATTCTGAGTGGAGCGATGACGGCAATGATTTTACAATAATTTCTTGTGTAATGATTTTGTGTGTGTGTGTGTGTGTGTGTGTCTAACCTACACGATAAACAGTTGAAATTAAATAATGCTTCGATTTTCAACTTCAGTATCTTTTTAGTGGGAAATTGAATCTAGTTGGTACTATAATACAGTGGCGGTAATATATATTTACCTATGACAATTGTTATAGGTGATTTTAGTAGGTAGAGGGTCACCTTTGTCATTCTATATTTCTATAGTTATATTATGAACATTTGTTCAATATACAACATACAAATTACAAACTATACTTGGTATATGGTAAAGTAATTATAAGAAATAGGTGGGTGTCAACATTTTATGTGGAGGTGTCTAATGTCATAATTAAAATTTTTTACTAGCGCCACTGCTATAATAGGTCAAAAATAGAAAAGCGACCAAAAATAATAGAGGAAAAACGGAAATTTTACGGAAGATACATTTTTTTTTATTGTTTTTTGAAACTGAAAAAAAACCGTAGATACGTGACCTTTTTTAAAATTATTATCATTGGACGATTTAGTTGTTTTCTATAAATATTTATATTGATTTTACCCATGATTTTGAATGACGGCGCCGTATACCATAACGGGTCTTTTATCGATGTATTTTTCAAGAAATAATAATTTTTAAAATGTTTACTATATTTTATCAATAGATAAAAATAAATTAATACATTTTACAATTTGCTTTGATTATTTTATGAGTGGGGATATGGGATGGCGGCATTAAAAATATGTGGTCCCAGGGCAGCAAAATACTAAATATGCCACTGTAGTTGAATAAAATTAAATTCTCAAATAATAGGCCTATATTGCCTAAAAGTTGTCGTAAATCTTATATAGTTTATAAAAGATAAACTATATCATTTGTCATAAAAACACCTTTATGAGTTGTACGTTACAAAAAATAAAATACCGTTTTTAAAGTAACGTCTATTGAGACAACGTTAAGCAATTAGTCAATGTTAAGCTCTTTATTACGTTTCATTAAACAAAAACTTTCTCTACGCAGACCCCCGCTGAGGCTGATATGTATATTTACTGCATATTTTTACATTATGCAGTATTTGTTATTCAAATACGAAAAACACCAAACAAGTTGAAATATATCAAATTAACTTAACTAAAAATCCAGACAATTCTTTACGTTATAATATATTAATTTATAATCAAATAAAATAAATTAATAATTGCCATTTAAACGCATTTCAATTAAAAACAAAATACGATACTAATATACAACTTATAGAGTAGGCGGTATCATTGATTATACATAGTAGGTACGTTATATAATAATAATATTATGTACATTAATACGAAATTATTTTTTTTGTCTATTCTATAATTTTGTCTAAATACAGAATAAATTTCCAAATATTTTCATAAATATAATAAATTATATATGTATATTTTTGATCATTGTCTACATGAAACGATAAAAATAGAATCTCCTCTCAGAATTTAAAATTGCTATTAAAATAATATGTAATTTTCAAAACAAGTATTACAACTCAACTTATAGGTATTAAATTTATTATTGAAACATTTGAAACCTATAGGTATTAAATTTATTATTGAAACATTTAAAACCTTCACTTATTATTTGTTTTACCTGTGTTTTTGTTTGTAGCATTAAGTACATTCCATAAATAAAGAGTAAATATTTGATTTCTATCCTATCTATAGACAAAATTAGACATTCGACAAGAAAAAATAATTTTAAATAATAAAATAATTAATAATAATAATAATAATAATAATATTTAATATTAATAATTTTGATCATATTAAATAATAAATATTACATTTTTAAAAACTATGTATGGGGGAGAAATGTCCACGTACCAATATTATACATACATAATATGTTACCATGTTTCAAACACATAAATGTACCTCAGTTTTACTTAACTTAAACAAAATTTTCAGGGTGACATAATATGTGAAACTTTTCTTACATCATGTTTATAATATGACCCATGTATATTATAGAAAATATATTTCAGGATATTTACGTAATTTAATAATTTTAACAATAAACATAATTTATTTTAAATTAATATTAAGATTTTATATTAAAATATTAATTAAATATAGTTGATTATTATACATTAGTTTATTAATTTATTAATAATAATCTATTATTTACCTTGAAATGCATACCACATCAGGCAAAAACAATTTTAAGCATTTTGAATTGGTTTACTTATGATTAGAAGAAATTATTATTCATTCAGTTCAAGCTAGTTAAAAAAATGCTATTCAATGCGGACAGATGTAATTTTAAGTGCCCAGAGGCGGTTTCTTTTATCTCTTTGTCAACACTGGAAGCGGTACATCCAGTTTTTTTAGTTTTTTGCTCAAGGCAAAAACTTCATAATCCCTTTGTAAATACTTAAATCTAAAAAGGAATAGAACAGCACGTCATACAATATTCTTTATAACCGATCCCTTTAAAACTAAACTACAATTGAAGGGCAATTTACAAAACCTAATAGTTTTTAAATTAAATAATACTAACTAAGTTTATATGATAAATATATAGGTACCCTAACCAGCCAAACCTATAGCCAATTTATATGCGTATGAGGTGGTCATAAATCATGAAAAAATAAATTTAAAAACTAAACATTTAACTAAGGACCGTTTTTACAATGTATGTTTACTCAAACAGACGATCAGTCTAATATTTAACCGACCGGCAGAATACTTGGTAAAAAAAAACTACTTTAAAAAATTTGGTCTATCCAAATCTGGTGCTTAAAATACATTTTTTCAATAAAAGGAGTAAAGCACTGAACATTTTTAAATCGTCAAAAAGTATGTGTTTCAGTATGAATTCTTAGATTTTCCTGAAAATCTGATGTCACCAGACAGAAATATTTTGTGTTATAACTAATATTTAAAGAGAAGAACACGTATGTATTATGGAGTAGTTTAGTATAGTGTGGGGGACACTACTCCAATACTTCAATAATTAGTATTTAGTATTGATTATTTTATTCTTATTCTTATTTTAATTTTAAAAGGCTGTTGAAAGCAAATCATTTTTAAGAGGTCGGATTTACGCAATATTATAATATATCCATCGTGAGTTTGTTGGACTGAGTATGTAATGACTGATCATCAATATGCGTGAGTTCCCCGAACGCTTTATGTAAGAAAGTCCCAAAAAGCGGAAGAAAAATTCACCCTGTACCAAAAGTCCAATTTTAATTTTTAAAACATATTTGAATTCCTTATTTTATTTTCTAAGTTATGTAGGAAATGTATTTTTGATGTTTTGTGTTGTTTTATTAGTATAGTACCAAATAAATTTTTTTTTTAATTCACCTTTACTTCAGTGTAATTAAAAAAAAAAAAATCAAAAAACCATTTTCTACATAACCTAGAAAAGAGAATAAGGAATTCAAATATGTTTTCAAAATTAAAATCTAGCTTTTAGTACTGGGTGAATTTATTTCCGCTTATTTGTCAAAATGCACCAAAAAACGACGAAAAAATGAAACGACCCGCTTTCAACACCACAATTGGCAATACAATACAATTCAACAAATATGACGAAAACAAAATTCGAGGGATTTCATTTCCGTAATTCGTAATCTGTTTTTGCTTATTAGTCATTACTCATTATCAAGAATTTCAAGGAAGAAATTGGAGTTAAAGAAGTTACAAGTGCAATATAGGTACAAGCGATACGTACCGGACCCGTATTGGACTCAAGGCTTCGATACGAGTCGGTTCGTAACTATTCCTTTCGGTACGTATCTATTCCCTATCGATACGTATTGAATTTTTCTTCTTGAAATTTCTATCTAACCATTCATTGTCGTAATTTTACTTGCAAGTTGCAACCATATTATTCTATGTCCGTGTTTGCAATTATAGACCTTATTTAATAACTATATAAATTAATGAAATATTTCATAAACCGAGTAAAATTAAGGAACTTAGTTGGGTAAAGCATAAAAACTAAGTTAAAATTATAATAATTATTACTATAATATAATGTATAATTAAAGTATAGCAATATACTTTGTAACAATTATGTAGTATGTACTGACTACTGATCGACTGATCACATGTGATATAATAACAATACTTTCAAGGGAATAGAACAAAAAAATATTTACAAGAAATTCCAGGTATATTGTGATTACTTCACAAGTCACTTCTCTTCTAACCATCAATTAAGATATTTTCTTTACAGTTTACACATAACAATTAAAAACTAAATCAACAGATCTTGTTAATTAATTTTGATTGAAATTGTAAGAAATATTGACGCCTGTGGATAAAATAACAACCATAAAATTAGGTTGGTTGTAGCTTCTGGATATTATTTAACCTTATTTTTGAATTGTTTTGTTTAAGTAAATTCTTGTCTCACAAACAGTATAAAATAAATAACATATATAAATATATTATTATATAACATAAAATTTATGATAAACCAAGGTAATAATGTTTGATTTACATAAAATCCAATAGTTAATTTTACTTTTAGTTGGCCCATATTTTCTATAAGTACTAGATGTAGCCATGCAGGGCAGATACATATTGTACTAAACACTGTGGAACAAAAAGTTTAAAGAGCAAGGAACAGTAATTTTAATATTAATTATCGCCTTTATACTGGAGGCTGACTTTGCCAAGTTGTCATAGTTTATACTAGTGGCTTTAAATAATAAAAAATATTTATATATATAATATATATTAATTATAATGTTTAAGTTGCAATAGTTTGAGATAAACTTGCGAATCACAGATTTTTATATTTTATTGACTTCTTTTCTACTAAACCATTCAAACCTCAAATATGACTCATTTCAGAGGAGTACCCATGAATGAACAGTTACATACTTCCAAATTATGTAAAATTTAACTCCAATGATTTTAAATAAAAATAAAATATTTCTAACCTGTTAGATGATTTCCAGTAAATTCAAAGTCGTCGTCTTGGTCCCAATGTTTTAATGACAGATTATTCAGTGGAGTAGCATTGGCGAATTCCAAATTTGCAAAATGCCAGTCCAGAATTTGACGATCTTTAGTTGATAGATATACATCACTAAAAATAAAACATATTTTCTTATATAATTTTATACAAAAATAATAAAGCAAAATGTTAACAAATAAAAAAAAGCTGTATATTAAGTGTCTAGAGAGTATAATTAACTGTAATGGATGTGTTAAATTTGAACTCAATGATATAAAATCATTGGTTACGAAAAACAATTCTGAACCAAAATGGTCTATCAGCCTATAATACTACTAAGTAGGTATATTTTTTGACATTGTTGTGATTAAAGTAATTTATTTAACTATTAGGCATTAGTACTACAGTAGGTTAATTAAATTTATTTTGGTCGAAAAAATTGCATTTGAAAATGTTATTGTGTATATAAAATATAATAATATACCTACTCTAAAAGTTTCAAGTACCCACAATATAATATATTTTAATTGCAATAAAATAAAATAACTAATATCGTTATTCTTGGTGCAATATGTAACTTTGTCCAAATTTTAACTTAGGATAACTATTTAAAAAAACTGTGTTTATATATTTTTAGATTTTTTTGGTTACTTACTTGGAACCTTATTTTAAATTTTCAATCCTTAGATACAAAAAATTTAACATTTTGTAAATTTAAACTACTAAATAGTTTGTACATTTTTAACTTGATAAATGTTGTTAACATTTGAACTTCAAATGCTTATAAAAAAAAATCTTGCTTAGGATACATTTTTATATATTTCCGTTATTTTTCCATTTTAAAAGCATTTTTTGGTAATATTATTAATATTTACTATTTAGTGCATATTAATATATATAGTATGAAGTATGAACTATGAATATGTAAATTATGAAATTCAAAATATTATATCAAGAAATATTGTTTTTATAATATTTGTTGAAAAGTTATAAGTAAAAATTTATTTTTTTGATGAAGAGTCAAATCTAGTTCAAAAGTCTTATACACAAAAATGTTTGAGTATACAGAATTTCTAAAGTATCTTAAAATGTACAAGCACTAGAATGTTTTCTACTTGAACTGAAATTCCAGGGTTCTATTATTCACATATATTCATTTATTTTTAGTATTTTAGTAGATAATAATTATTATTAATAACTAACAGGCCTATAGGTAAGACAAAATTCAAAATATCTTTTATTTTGTACAATCATAAAATTTAAAATTCAAGATATTTATAGTTTTTACATTTAGTTTTTCAATATTGATCGCATTTATTTATTAAATACGCTGCTTATTTATTGTATGTGCGATGTGCTTAATTTCGGTATTTTAGTTTCGTATTATTGTTAGTTTAATTACGATAAAGAAGTGTTAAAAATGCCAAAATTTAAACTGTTGTTTTTCTTTCACTTGTATCCATATCAAAAAATATATGGTAATTGTTTAAGGGCATTATTGTGTTTAAAAGTAAATTTTAGGGAATTTTTGGTAATTTTTGAATAGATTTTAGAGCATTTAAATCCGGACCCTACTTATAAACTAATAATAATATATGATATAATATTATGTAATTCATACGTGGTCTTTGGCAAAAATAAGTTCAACATACCATACTACAAATAGAAATAGATATTAATTATAATACTAAGTTATAAAAACATCTAAGAAATAGAGACTGAAACACAGTTCCGACTCAAAATCATTTTTTGTATTCAATAATTTATCATAGAATTAAAATGTATCATGTATATAAGTGACCTACTCGATGATAAGCTACACTCAAAATCTTTCTATACACTAGAAAAACTTCCACAGTTTGTTTTAGTTTAAGTTATAATTTATTCATGTAAATAATATAGCTTAAGAGGATGTCACACCCGCATGTGTTGTCTCAGTCTTACAAATGTAGAACATAGCAAAAACTGTTTTGTGCGGGATAACTTTTATCTTTCTGTGTTTGTAGTAGTGGCTCCAACTTTTCTGAACATATAGGGCGTAAAATTATCTATGCAACGGTGTGCACATATTTAAGATAACATAAATACAATAAAAGTTATTTACCTCTAAACATTTGGTTTTTTTTGTTTTTTTTCATTAACTTATAAAAAATGATTGGATAATGCTAAAAAAAAACACGCTGTTGAACAGATAAAGTTCTTCTTTACGTGCTGTGAAAATATGGTAGTTCTACAACAAATATGATGCGATAAAAGTTGTCCCTCAAAAAACATTTTTTGCTATGTTGTACATTTGTAAGACGGAGAACACATACGGGTGTGACATACGCTTAAGAGGACACTACACCTGCATCAGCATGTGTTGTCTCCGTCTTACAAATGAACAACATAGCAGAAACTGTTTTGCACGGTAAAGAACCTATAAGGCTACAGTCATAACTAAGAAACAAGATTTTCACCACATAAAAAAAAGAACTTTGGCTATGTTATGTCGTTTTTATTTTGAAATTCTGAGCAGAGCAAAAAATGATATGTGTTTTTTTCTGTCTATCGGCAGATTTTCAAGATTAGCAACTTTTTTGATAGAAAAGTGAATATAGTTGGTACTTTTGGGAGATCAAAAATTGAAAATTCCAACTAGTTATAAAAAGCGGCAAGAAAAACAAAAAAAATGTGAAAAAAAAATGTTTAACATCAATGCTAAAATTTTTGAAAGATTTTGACTCTTTTTAAATTAGTTAAATAGCCATATAGCCATAAGAAGTTTTTCAAATTTTGTAAATTTCATAAAAGAAATTTATAAAAGTTTTTCTTAACATAGCTAACATAAGACATATTGATAGAAGGTTCTCAACAATTTTTTCTACCTCTATCAAAAAGAAAGAGGTCACAGGTAAGTCACGCTATTTATAGTCATGATATATATATAGATTTTTATAATTTTTATTTTTAACTATTAAATTTGATTATTTATACAAATATGACACAATGTTTCAGCTCAGAATCGTTTTTCGTATACAATGATTTATCATTAAATTCAAATATAACACACTCACTACAATGACCTGCTCATCAACTACTTGTCCTTTTTTACTTTTATATAACTTATACGCAAAAAAATTCTTATTGTTTGTGTTTTTAAACTTGAAAACTTTTTTTACATAAGTAATATCAAAAAAATAAAAACAACATTGCACAACTTGAGTTCTCATTTTTATGTAGTGAAAATCTCGTTTCTTAGTTATGACTTTAGCTTTCTCGGTTCTTTCCGCACAAAATAGTTTTTGCTATGTTGTACATTTATAAGATGGAAACAACAAATGCGGGTGTAGTGTCCTCTTCCGAAAAAATATGGCCAAGAAGGCTTCAAGCCTAAAAATAAGTTTATTAAGTTCTGCTTGTGGAAATATTGCAAGTTATCTTAATCAATTTTTAGGACAACAAAGCAAATTATTGAGCACTAGTTGTAAATTACAATTTTAAAGTAAATAAAATAAATAATAATGCTAAATAAACTATTAACAACAAATATAAACATCTATGAAAATGTAATATAATTATACCTTGGTGGAGATGCTTCCATTTCCTTTAATTTTTCTTCAATTTCTTTCTTTTGTTCTATTAGTTCATCCCATTGCTACAAAAATATATGCATAAATTAAATATGATCACAATAATATCCATTATTTTCATAAAAAATTATTTAATAATTAATATTGTAAAATTATTTCAACTTACTTTGAGATTAATAGCCATTTCTCTTGTAGCAGAAAGGTACGCAAAATTTGAACTTGCATCATTATGTTTTTCTTCAGCATTCTCTTTTTGCTGTGTAGATAAATCTTTTAAAGTTTCTTGCACTTGGAGTAACTAAACAAAATAATCCAAATTTAGGATATTAAATATAATAAAAACAATATTATATATATAAATACTGAATAAAACATAATAATTATGTTAATGTTATTATTGAATATACCTTTTTATAATTGGTTTTCAGTTGTTCTTGTAAAGCTACAACATTCTTCATATACTGAATCAATTTTTCTTTAACATGTTTCTCTTGTAGTCTATAATATATAAAATGTAGACAAATTAATGATAAACCATAATATATCAATAAACATTTTAAATTTATAATATGGAGGATTTTCCAATGGAAGTCATAGTAAAAATTAAAAGATAAAATTACAAGCTTGAAAAACTGTTTGGATTTAGAGACAGATTTTTGAAATGTGTATTTTAATTGAAACTTTCAAGATTATGCAATACTCAAATTTGAAATTAGATACAGGTTAACTATTATAATATTGACCAAATTACCATCAAGACATTTTTAAAAAGTGTATATTACTAACTTTAAGAAATTTGTAGACAAACATAATTTTTCTAGAGTGGAAATTCAATTATAGTTCATCACTTTTAATAATATTAATAGAGAAACTTGTGATATAGTAAAGAATACAAACTTTATAACCCATTCCAGTGCGTGACCTAGTGAAACAGGTTTTCCATTACAATAATTGAAATCCAAATGATGAGATAAGTAACTAGTAGCTTCCAAAAGACGATTAAATTCTCTCTCAACCATTTCATCTTTCTCTTTAGGAACTTGCTATAATATAAAAAATATTGCATTAAAATGTTATATATTTAATAATTCAATGAATAAGGTTTTTACTTACAGTAGATACCAATGCATTTAATTTTCCAGGTTCATATAGTGGACATTTTTGGCGTATACGATGAAGTTCCATGTTGATTTGTTTAGATAGCACAGTCACTGGATTACCTCCTAGACCAGTAACTACCATTGCACCCAAATCAGCAACATAACTATTCTTACGAAAAGTAGCTATACGACCACCAACTCGATCCTAAATTAATTAATTATTTAGGTATAAAATTAAAATTAAATGCAGGTGTTATTATAGTACCCTTGCTTCTAAAACGATAACTTCCATGCCAAACTGTTGCATTTGTTGAGCAGCAGCTAGTCCCGCAATACCAGCTCCAATCACAATAGCTTTTCCTACTTTTTTTACAGGCAGAGGCTATAAATATAAGTAATAGATCAATAGTTATTTTTATTATGAATTGTTTTTATGAAATGCATTAATATTAAACTAAATATCCTATTCTTACTTTTAATCTCTTAAATACTCCAAAGTTTATGAATCCATGACGCTCCAAGTATGCATAAATACGTTGAATAAGAGCTTTATCAGTATTAAACGGTGGTTCAATTAATGGCAGAGCAGATTCAAAAAGTAATTGTTGTTTTGGATTATCCAACCATTGTTGTAACTAATGATAAACAAAATAAAGGTAATTTTTTATTAAAACTCTCCTAGAATTAATATAGGTATTTGAAAAATAGTACAATATTTGGTATTTAGTTACCAATCGATTGCGAATGTGTAAAAAAACTTTTTGAGTTTGTGTTGGTCCGTGAGCCACATCTGAAAAACAGTAGGCTTCATTTGAAGTCATCTTATCAAATGGTAGACGACTATGAAATGCTGCTCCTTCCAAACCTAATAAAATCAAAAATTTATTTTATACATATTATAATATAAATAATTTCCTATATACAAATGTCTTAAAATTAGTTACTACATACATTTATAAAAATATAGTTAGGGAACCAAAATATTTAAAGAATTTTTAAGAAAGAAACTTTGTAAAAAAAATAAATTTAAACAAATAAATTAAACTTAAAAGCTTAAAAAAGCTTGATATCAACTCAGTTATTGTATTGGGACAACATTTTAAAGTTATACAGGTGGTAAGTAAATGTTACCTGGATATAGAAAATTGAAATACTTAAAATTTACCACAAATCATATATAATATTATATCATTGTTTGATGATTGAAAAACTAATTTTTTACCCGTGGGATCATCTTGTTCAGAGTCCAATTCAAAATCAATCTCCTCTTTCATTGGTGTTGCATTATCCTCAGATACATTATTGTCAGGAGCGCTATCCGTTACATTGGGAGAAGCATCATCTTCATTGGGTGCACCTGAATTTAACTAATAAACAAAGCTCGAAGAAATTAATAATGTTCTGCATAAAACCAAAAATGTAATCTTACTCGAATCCGCTTACGACGATTAATCAATGCACTCATACTTATTACTTTAGACAATACCTACTGAGTTCACAATTATGTAACAAAAATAAACTGATTGAAGGTTCAGTAAACTATAACTTCTAAATAAAAATATAAAAATAAAATAATTAGGTTGGTGTAAGCTTTGAAACAGTTACAAATTTAAATTACAGACATTATTTGTCTGTATTTGATTTATATTTGTTAAGAAAATATTCTACATACATTTATACAAAAAAACATTCACCAAGGGTAAATAGTTTTTAAATTCGGTAAATTATCAACTTCAAAATAAACGAGAACCGAGAAGAGACAGTTTAGGGAAAATGAGTAGGACGATGAGTAAATTCAAATTCAAATGAAATGAGACAGAACTACAAAACGTTCAAAACATCTGTCACAAATATTCATAAGTCCAGCTGCAGAGATTGAGTTTGGCGCTCATTGTGATAATGATAACAAAATACCGGGAATGTTCAGAGGAACGGAATCCGTTAGTGGTTTACGGTTCAGACTTCAAACATAAGTAGTTTAATTAATTGTTTGATAATTCTAAAACTAGTAAAATTACAACTTATTTCTAACAAATAAAAACTAGGTATTATTCAGTGAAAAATTTTAATATTATACTTTTATTTTTCATAAATTCATACAGATTATTTATCGTAAATTCAAAGTTCAAACCATTTGGGCGGGGAACTTAAACATGATTACTTTTCATACATTTTATAGTTAGGCCCGTCCGTATGATTATAATTAACAAAAATAATTTCTCTACGCATTAGCACCAAATTCTATTAGATTCGGAAGGTAATCTAAACATTCTAAACAAATATGAAATTATAATTCATAATAATATTATGAAAATAATAATATCATAGGTCACAATCACGGACTACTGTGTAGTAGTCCGTGGTCACAATATACTCTGATAGTCTGATTATGTGATATCAGTAATGATAGCGTCTTGATAAATGTTAGGTTATTTTGTATATACCTATCAAAAACGTGCTTGAATGTCGATTTGCAAATTAATAAGAAGCTTCAAGCTGATAGTACGAACCACTGAACTAGTAACTGCAAGTTTAACGTTATGCCGTTATGGTGAGAAAGTCAATATTTTATTATAATAATAATATTGGTATTGTAAACTATAGTAACAGGTAGTACCTTATTTACATTTACTCTGATAAATATATATAATTATATTAATTGAAAATTATATTTTCAGATAATCTCTTCAAATGTCCATTTATCACGACGAAGTAGAAATAGAAGATTTTGAATATGATGAAGACGATGAAATGTATTACTATCCATGTCCATGTGGAGATCGTTTTCAAATAACAAAAGTATATAAAGAATTAAGATATACCTAATTATTCTAAATTTAAGCCATACTAGTTATTACATACTATATTGTAGGTACATGTTATGTATATTTTTAATGAAAAATTAGGTTTTTAGTTAGGTACATATCTATTTCTCTATGATTTATGAAAGAATAGAAACACTACAAAACAGTTTTACACTAATATGAATTGTTCAGAACATTATCTTGCCATAATATTTGAAATTATTATTGTGCAATGTTAAACTTTTTATTAAACTACCTTCAAAATTAAATCCTCGTAACTGCATAAAAATGTAAATGTTCCCGTTTTTTGTTAATTTATAGACTATAGTAATACTATGATGAGAGTACATTCCTATTACATGAAGGTTTATGAAACTGTTTTTCCTAATTCAAATTAACTATAATATATTTATTATTATTATTTTATATAATTACACAATCTGTAAATAAACCATACTATATTCAAGTTAGTAACTGTACTTGGTGGACAACGTGTGCACAGGTGCATGGCATTACTATAAGATAGGTGAACGCCGTACACATGGTTGACTTGATTAGGGCAACAAAATATAAAGTAGTTGCCGCTGAGTATAACTCTTTTCTTAAATAGAATATGTATTAAAAAAAATGTAATAAATATCTTTTATTAAAAGATAAATAATTACTATAGTTTATTAAGTTTGATACATTTATCCAGTAAAAATTAAATTTTGAGACCACAAGACCTATGTCCGATTATTACGATAATGTACATATTATGTAAAAATTCTTATTCTCATTTTTGGTAGGTGCTTCAATTATTCAAGATGTATAATCCAAATACTGAAAATATTATATACCTATGCATTTAAGAAATTGTATTATTTCCATTTATCTTTTTTTGTCACGATATATAGGAGTATAGATTTTAAACATTTTTCGATATTATCTTGTATATTTTAAATAACTTAAGCTTATATTTTTTTTAGGAAGAATTAGAATCCGGAGAAACTGATGCTACATGCCCAAGTTGTTCTCTAGTTGTAAAAGTTATTTATGACCCTGTAAGTATATGTTTATGTTATGTGAAAGTTACTATTTTTAGATATTGTAGTATTCCTATTTTACTATTTTTTTTAAATATTTCAATATGGATTTAAATGAAGCACAAATTTTCTTAAATTCTATGGCTTATAAAACTGTAATTTCTTTACACGCTTTGTCCATTGTTGTTAATATCAATACATACAGTTATATTATATTTCAATATGACATATGCCATTGTATTAACTACATTTTTTGTTTCATCACACTACATTAACAGTAAAAATACTAATATATTCTTAAAAGAATAATTTTTATTTGTTATATTTATCGATACTATTATCCATTAAGAGCAATTTGGTAATATAGTTTAAATTTGAAATTAATACTCTTAACATAAAATTATTTCATGTATGTAGAATTAGATATGTATTATACTATTATCTTAAACAAAGATATATATATTAATACATTATGTATTTTAATCAAGATATCTCAGTTCTTACCATAACATTTAAGTAATTAGTTTTTTAACATATTCTATGGTATTCAAATTCCATGAACCAGAATCATTACTGTGGTTAGTACAATATATTATAATAGATATTAATTTTTAAATAAATTGTATTACCTACACAGATGCAAATGATAAATTTGTCAGTTGTATTAATATAACTTGACTCAATGTTCAAATCAATTTTACAACCTTATTTATACTATTGATAACCTTACATTTAATCATACATTTGTTGTTTTTTTTTTTTCTTCTAGGAAACTTTGCCACATAAACAAAGTATATCAACTACAACTAAAAGCTTAGAAAAGTGTTAGTTTGATGGCTGGATCATCAAGAGGAAAGAGTCGAGGAGGACGTGGAGGTGGTAATAATATAGGTCGTCCACATATATCCATTGGTCCTGACAAATTAGAAGCAGACGATCCGCTTGATTTTAAAGCCCCAGAACTCTTTCCACCTTTGCGAGCAACAGTTACTGAGATTGAAGAAGATAGTGAAGATGATGATTTGATATCTTTTGAAAAGAAGTTAGCCAAGCATTTTCATAATGCTGCATCATTTATTTCGAAAGAGGAGTTTACAAGCCCTTGGTCATACCTTAAATCTATAGATAATCATAACTACTTTCCACCATCTCTGTTACCGAAAAAAAAAAAAAGTTCACTGGATGAAAAATTATTAACTGATAAACAGTGGATGGAAAAATTAAAATCTGAGATAACTAATCATGACTATTTGTCCTTGCAGGAAATTGTTTCTGCTAAAAAAAATAAAATTGACGATTTCCTTTGCCCTGCCAACAAAAAGAAAGCAAAAACTGATAATCCTACTACATCATTGTTGATTAATGAAAGTATTGCCAAAGAACTTGACGAAGAAGAAGACATTGATGTTGAAGACAGCGAAGAACCAAAAAAAAAAGAAGATGAGGAAAAAGATGAGCAGCCCAAAGACATTGAGGAAGAATTTGAAAGTGATGTGGATGATGAATTAGATGATGGTACAGATTACAATAAAAATTATTTTGATAATGGCGAAGGGTATGATGATGATGATGATGGTCTAGACGATAATGATGCAATTTATTAATATATTCTAAAAATGATTTTAATTAAATGTAATGCTTAAGTTTTCTTTTTGTTATATAAACGAACCAATGTGAAAACTGTTTATTTAACAATTTTGGTTTTTTAAATTTTTCTTCAAATCAGGCTGTGGATTAAATTGCTTATGTGATAAATCCAAAACTTAATTGTAATGTAATAATTATTTTATTAAGTTTAATTTGTATAAAATACATCATAGGTAATGCTAATTTATATTTAAATATAATTTATTGTGATTGATTTAATTTTAACATTAATACTAAAACACAAGTTTGACTGTAGAAGTTGTGTTAAATTTTGATTATATCAATAATATATTACTATTAATATACTTTTATTTTGTACAAATAAAACTTTTAAAATAACATTTCTTATGTAATTTTTTAATTCACTCTTGTCCTGTTTGTTAAAATAACAAAGCATAATAATATATTTATTAATTTTCCATGTATGGTAATGTTTTTGATATATATTAAGCTAGTTATATCCTTGAGACATTTTTAAATTTTGTAAAAAAAAATAAAATTACTCTCAATAAAAACTTTTTCACTTGGTAAATAAGATTGAAAATTGAATGCAAGGTTTCTTATAAGCTCATAATAGAAGTAATCTAAAATATTAAAGATACATTTAACATTGTCACAATTTTTTATATGCATTTGAAGTTTGAGTTTTGACAAAATCTCTGAGTATTTTCAAATTATTTTTCAATTAGAAATTTATAAAACTTATTATTTCCAAAGCTAACATTAGAAATTTTAGTAGAAGATTCCCCTCAATATTTCTATCTTTAGCAAAAATTAAAAGTTAGCCGAAAAGTTATGCTATTTATAGCCATAAGATATTTTTAATTTTTATTATTTTTTTTTTTAAATTAATTAATTTGATTATTCAACAAGTATGATAGGATGGCACAGTGTCTACGGAATCATTTTTTGTATGCATAGTGCAATGGTTTATGGATAACATATCCATATTCCAATATTCCATTATATTATTACAATGACAAATAACAAATATTAATATTTTATATACTCATAAAGCAAAATTGAAGAAGCTGGTCTTTTACCTAACGACCATGTTTTTTTTGTTTTTTAATCAACAACAAATTCAATTATTTATAGATTTAAATATTATATTGCTAATATAGAAATTATTAAACTAATATACAATACCGGGTGATTCTTTTATCAAACAACACTCATTATTTCAAAAAGTGTTCATTTTTTTGAAAATATTTTTTTACATAGTTTCAAGTCGCTTATAAAACAACGTTTTCATAAAAAATTATATT
>NC_042495.1:8959329-8964116 GCF_005508785.2 Acyrthosiphon pisum | reverse complement strand
TAAATATTTAAAGTTTTGATGAGTGGAGAAGTGGACAAACATTTCGCGGGGTAACCCCGTACCACTCCATTCCGCCTATCTAAACTTTAAATATTTATAACTCATAAACTACTTGTCACAAATTTGATTTTCATGTATCAAAATACTAAAAAAATTATTCTGCTTTGGAATATAAAATTAAAACCCTATATTGTCATACAAAAAAGTAAAAAAACTTAAAAAATTATAAGGATAAAAAATATTTTCAAAAAAATTCACACTTTTTGAAATAATGAGTGTTGTTTGATAATAAAGAATCATCCGATATACATTCCAAAATTAAAGAACAAAATCTAGTTTTCTTGATTTTTTGCTCAATTCATTTAAAACTTCTTCTGCTGTTAGTGGAATTTCTTTATGAACAGCTAACATAGCTAAGCCATTAAGTCGAGTCTAAAACCAAAAAAATGTTAAAAAAATTGATATAAATTTTTATTTTAATATCCAATAAATACCTCAGTCATTGTGTTTCGTAGATAAGATTTCAATCTTTTGAGACAAGAAAAAATTCTCTCAGGGGTGGATGTTGAAACAGGTAAAATGCATAGAGTTTTTAATAGAAAATGTATATTTGGAAATATTTCTTTATCACACTGTCTCAACGCTTCTAAACAATTTTTTGTATATTTTACATGCTTATTAAGTTTGGTATACCATATATGTAGTTCAGCTTTAAGCTTTTAACTGTTAGCTTATCAGTATCGTCAGTATCGAGGTAAAATTCAACAAGTTCATCAAAGTTTTCTGAATAAGTTCCAGAAAATAAACACTGAAAGCCTAAAAAACAAATTTATATTTTGAGTACCTATTAAAAGTATATTAAAAGTATTGGCAACTGCGGGGCAGTATACATATTCGAAGTTGGATGCATTTGTCAATGGGGGGGGGGGGTTTGAACCCCACGACCCCCCCCATGAGCACGCCCCTGATATGAATGTTCAATAAAATCTAATATCTTTAGAAATATAGGCTAACATGCCATCTCCACTCTGTGATCGACAAATAAATTATAGTTTAATATTAACTCACCGTTTCCTTGGATACGAGATTTTATATGCTTATTATGTCCGTAATACATTTTAATTCAAATTGAGCCAATTAATTAAATACAAGAATATACAGAGGGATTTACCAGCATGCTCACCCTCATTCTTTTCTTTAATAATAAATGTATTCAAATTATAATTTTAAATATGCTCATAGTCCATAGACCATATTATTATTATTTTAAATTGTATAGATTTCTATACCATTTAAGAAGTTTTCCTGAGCGATACACACTTCTTTTTTTCAAATGAGACCCACATTTTTTACAGTTAATTGTTAGGCATATGAAAATGTTACAATTCAATTTATTTTGGCCAACAATATTATATTGTATTTAATTCTTTGTCGTTAGTTATCGCATTAATTCGTTAATTTTATTTTTTTGCACTTCAGCATAAATTATAAAAATATAAATGTAAAAATAACAAAATAATTTATAAAATAACTAATAAGTAGATTTAGTATTTTTAATCACGTACATATATTATGTAATGTATTAATGTTTAAGCTATAATAATAATCTGTTTTTGATGAGGAGATGAAATTGACAGTTCAATTGAAAGCACATTATATTCTTCATCATTTTTTTTTTTTAGTTGAGACTTCGACAACTGAGGTCATTAGCCAGTGGAACTGTGGGGAAGTCTGTAGGTTTTGAACACGAGTGTGTTTGTTGTGCAGATTTTTGAATTGGCACCCGTAGTATCTGCCATGCCCGGGTAGCGGATAGCAGCCTCTTCCTCTTCAAGATAACTGTGACTGCCCGAAGAAAAATGCCACCGTGGCCGAGTCGAACCAGCGACGAGCGAGTCACCACGACGCTTAGTCCGCTCGACCACTCGTCCCCTTTACAATCATTATATTATGTGGGATAATACATATATCCCAATTATGAATAATTATGATTTTCTGAATTGTAAAATAGGTACTGTTTGTTCTCATGAGTATTCAAATTCTTAATAATATATAACTTAGTGATCAATTAATCCGTTACAAAAAATTGTAATTATAATTTTATATTCGTGATCACATTTATATCGGTATATCGCATAAAAAGTTATAGTATGTGATAAGTAATAATAGTTAAAAAGGTGAGCAAGTGGATGTCGCTCTGCTGTTAAGTAGGTTGCAAGTGGGTCACTGTATAATGGTTGGTACCTATTCAATTTGAATTCAATGATATAATATAATTGTATAAGAAAAACGATTCTGAGCGGAGACGGTATGTCAGTCTAGGTATAAGGCATATTATATACTTATCTAAGGTATTAAAAAAAAAATTGACCTATAATAAATTCCAAATTAATCATATTACAATATCCAATAGGTACTTATAACGTGTTATACATCAAAACACCGTGATATATAATAGTATACTTTAGAAGTTTCAAGTACCGAAACAAATAATATAATACAATCACAACAAAATAACCAAAATATTTATTGTAGGTTTTTTAATATGTAATTTCGTCCAAATTTGAACTTAAAATGACTATAAAAATAAACTGTGTAAATATATTTTTTAGATTTTTTGGTAACAGAATTAACTAATTACATGGAATCTTGTTTTAAATTTTGAATCTTTAGATATAAAAGTTCAACATTTTATACATTTTTAACTACAAAATAATTATTCAATTTTAGATTTGATAAATTTTATCAAAATTCGATCTTTAATTGCTTATAAAAAAAAATTGTGCATATGTATATTTAATATTTTTCAACTGCTATTGTAACAATATATCAGGAACCCTGTATTACATTTTCACGCTTTTTTACCCACAAATAAAATTTTATTGATATTTATAGAAAAAAAACTAAAAAAATTTAAAACTGACAATGTCCGTAAACTGCTCAAAACAAGTTAAAATATTTTGAAAATTGTATCAAGTATAAGAATTGATAAAATAACCATTCAGTGAAAATTTCATGTATCTACAGTTATTCGTTTTTGATTACAACAAAATAAGAAAATCGCTACATGAGTAATCGAATGAATATTTAATGTTGTAGAAATTTGAATTTCAAACGCTCATAAAAATTTAATTTGACTTTCCGGTTGACATTTCTCTTTTTACAAAGGTAGATAATCTTATAAGCAATCCTGTATTACATTTTAAAATCTTAGATTTAAAAGGAAAAATTTTTATGAATTCTTAACTCAAAATAATTTGCTAATTTTCGTGATTTTTCCATATTTTACAATTTTTTAACTTTAAATTCTTATAAAAAAAAACTGTGACTAAGGATTTTTAATATTTTTCAAATGTCAATGTAACAATTTAGTAGGGGCCTTGTATTAAATTTTCAAGTATTTTTAACCAATACATAAAGTTTTATTGACATTCATAGAAAAAAAAACTAATAAAATAGGAAACTGAAAATGTCCCTAAACAGTTCAAAACAAATCAAAATATTTTGAAAATTTTATCGTGTATAGAAAATTCAAATATAAACAACCACTAACCAGTGAAAATTTTATGTATCTAAGGTCATTTTTTTTAATGTTACACCAAAAACTAAAGTCGAATTTGCGTAAAAATTCCCGTTTTTCCTTAATTTTTATGTTGTTTTTCCCGGCGCTTGTGAAAACTATTGGGAATTTTAAATTTTTACTTCCCCAAACAATATTCACTTTCCTATCGAACAAGATACTGAAGTTGAAAATCGAAGCATTATTTCGACTGCTTATCGTGTAAACACACAAAAAATTTAAAATTTAAATAAAAAAAAACACACATTGTAAAATCAATACATTCATCGTTCCACTCAGAATCTAAAATTAGAAATTGAAAATGTCCGTAAATAGCTCAAAACAAGTCAAAATATTTTTAAAATATGTATACTTTGGTGTATAGAAAATGATAATATCTTTAAGATTAGGTGAAAATGGCATATATCTACGATAATATTTGTTTTAACACCATTTTGTCAAAAACCAATTTTGTGTAAAAATTCCCATTTTTCCTTAATTTTTTTTTGTTTTTCCCGACTTTTTTGATAATCACTGGGGATTTTCAATTTTGACCTCCCTAATGCACCAACTAGATACACTTTCTCATTAAACAAGATACTGAAGTTGAAAATAGAGCATTATTTCGACTATCTATCATGTACCTACAAAGACACAAAAAAAAAAAAATAAAAAAAACAACCATCATTGTAAAATCAATACATTCATCGCTTCACTCAGAATCAAAATTCGAGGTAGAAAAATGATACTTAGGCATAGGCGCAAATAGGGGGATGGGGCTTTAGGGGCCAAGCCCTCCCAAAAATGTCCATAGCCCCACCAAACATTTCTTACAGTTTGTTTTAAGCTTATTCAAAATTATCAAAATAAAGTTTTAGCTCCCCAAATCCCAAACGCTATTTGC
The DNA here is from genome assembly GCF_005508785.2 of Acyrthosiphon pisum. NCBI lineage: Eukaryota > Metazoa > Arthropoda > Insecta > Hemiptera > Aphididae > Acyrthosiphon > Acyrthosiphon pisum. The sequence goes on along the minus strand of NC_042495.1, from coordinate 8,959,653 downwards.
GCCTATGTACTTAGGTAAATTATTTAAATTCGACAAACGACAAAAAAAAGATTGAAATATTATTCTGGATTGTATTTTATTTGGTTGGTATAATACAAATATCATTTATTTTATTATGCACTATTGATATTTGATAAACCTATAGAGAGTTTCGGTTTCAAAAGAAGATAACCAAAACAAGTTTCCTCGTTTATTATCATAATTATGCAACAAGTTCTATGCAAAAAAATTAAAATACAGCATTGGCAGACGGGAGTATTAGTACCTATAGATGGTATAGGTTTAGCTATTATAGCGGTTCATCTTCTCTAATCTAAACGGTTC
>NC_042495.1:8954834-8959229 GCF_005508785.2 Acyrthosiphon pisum | reverse complement strand
AGAATGTTGGTTTCATAAAGGTTATATAAATAACTAGACTCACCAGATTTGACCATAAGTCCTATATCAAAAAAAAAAAAAGATTTAAATGATCAACATTATATGTTATATACGAATAAATATTATAAATTATAATAAAGACTTATAAACATAGTTTGTCTTAGTCATCATTACACATTAACACATTATATAATACCTTTGCTTAATAGTTAATATATACACGGTTATATACAGAGTGATTCTTAACACTGAACAGTGAATACCGAACATTTATTAAGCAGATACTTCTTATATATTAGTAGTTAATTTCTTATAGACTCATCTAAACTAAAAATGCTTACAAATATTTTCACTTTTTCAGTTTGTACATATAATTATATTAATATAGTTATTGTATTTAAATCTTTAAAAAAATGACACTATGTATAAGTTATAAGTATTAAATATATTTAGATGCCACAGATTAAATTTGAATAGGTATGTAATAAATGTAGTTAGTAGTAAAGCAGTAAATCTACCAATATTGAATATATTAAGTATTATATACCTACATATAACATATAGTTAGTAACAGTTACTGCAATTTAAAAATCAAAAGATAATAAATTGTGATTTTCGAGCAACATCAGGCTGAAAAGAAGTGTATTTATGCAGTATACTGTAAACTGCAGTAGCCAGTATTATGTATATAATTTTACGTACCTAATATTAATATTTAATACATGCTATGATAAGACTTTAAGAGGATGCCAATTATCAGAACAATATTTGTTTTCTGTCTCAGACCTATGCGGAACATAGATAAAAGTATGAAATGCATTGTTTTTTATGATTTATTAATTGCCTATTAGTTATTTTAATCCTTAATCCTTATAGAGCAAAATCAATTATTACAAAAATTACAGAGGATATTTTTTTTCGAGGATTTGACAAATTGGTTTTAGGATTTTTTCTTCTTTATCGGACATTTGGTAGGTATAAAACACCACCTTAGTCTTCAAGTATGTAGGTAACAGTGGTCACAGCCCAGAGTCAAGAAAAATGCATTTTGGTTAGGTTTTTTCATTTTTCATTCACTACTCTAGCTCCGACGATCGAGGCTCGAACTATTTAAAACAAAAATGTTACAAATATTTTATATTACGAATATTGTCAACGAGTGTTTCAAAACTATATAAAAGGGTGACTTTGGAAAAGCCATAGGCGTGACTAGACTTCATCCGCAGGGGCAGCATAACTAATGACCGGCGCCACCTAACCTAACCGAAAAAAACACCCATTACCCCCTGAGCAAATAATAATTGGGGGAGGGGGGGGGAAGTCCCACCAATTTAACATTTATATAGTTTAAAAAAGTCTATATATTCAAGTTATCTATAACAAAATTCTATAAATAGTATGTACATAGAGGTACCTAATATGTTTAATAATAAGAAGAATATTGAACAACACATTATATTTATATTATATAACAATACGTATATCATTATAAGTTATAAGTTATAACAATTGTACCAGTTGGCAGTTACCCGCATAATATTATTACCGGGATTTGTGATAGAATCATAAATCAATTCGACAATGCAATATAATATTATTAGAACAAAATAAACAATGCATGACATTTTTTTTTTCTAAATAAAAGCTGTAGCCTGTAAACCACTAGATATTAAAACTTGGTTGACCGGCGCCTTTCGAAAATTGCAGGGGCAGCCCAGGCACCCTAGGCACCCATCGTAGACACGATTATGGGAAAAGCATATACCTACTTATCAATTTGTTTGAATTAAAAGAGTAGTCAGTCAACCTTAAACAATGATGGATTTGCCATAAAAAAAATAAACAAAAAAGTACCTATATATAAATTATAAATATACCCATATAAAAATAATCTCCCAATTAACAACATTTTTTTGTTTAACGAAATATTTTTGAGAACCAAACCAAAGTAGAACCACATTTATTTAATTCTATTTAACGAAATTCTCCATAATAGGTAGGTACGAATCTTTTTGGTGCCCAAGAGGTTTCATAATATGGAAGTATCGCTGTATAAATAAATCATGGAAATCCGGACCCCATGGAGCCCCCCCCCCGCCCCCCCGTAAATACGCCACTGATAGGCTAGTACTATATTATATAGACATATATATAGTATATTACTATAGCTATTAGGCATTAGCTAGTATAATGCCTAGTATATTATATTATTACCTATATGTATAACAAAAGTAATAGGTATACCTACCTACTGGCTACTCGTTATTATTTTGTGGCTGGGCCAAAACTCAAATGTGAGAAATTATTATTATCTGTTATTATTTATTTTGTATTTTGAAATACAAAACACAAATCACAAATTACAATTTTTTTTACAACTGATAATACAAAATATAAAATGTATTTCAATTATTTTCAAATACATTTAATTGAAATAGGCATAGGCGCAAATAGCGTTTAAGATTTGGGGGGGGGGGGGGCTGAAGCCCTAGTTACTGAATGAAGCATTTATACAAGTAATTAACACTTACAATTTTTTTTTTTAGTACAACATAACAGTGGCGCCCAACCCTATTGTACTAGGTGTAGCGGTAGCTACACCTTGAAAATAAGAGGTGGGTGGGTATAATAACATAAAATAATCAACTTGAAATATATTCATAATTAATTACAGAATACATTGGTTAATACCTTAATATTTACTAATATTATCAATTAAAATATGATAAAATGTATAAAATAATATAATTTGAGTTCGTAAGAGGATGGGTCATGGGTGGGTGGGTAAAATTTTTTCTTGCTACACTTGAAAAATATATCTTGGGCGCCACTGCAACATAATATAGGTATATCGTATACTGCGTACTTAATTACAATATTGACTGAAAATATAACTTACTAAATATTTTTTTCAAATGTGCTATTTCATCTACTTATAACAGTTGTCAAAATTATATTTATAATATTATATAATATAGGTACATTATACACCAAATAACTTTTAGGAAAACAATAGGAATTATTTAATAAAAAAATTGAAAGCTGACGAACACGAATTTTGCGTCAGAAACTATAATAATACTGATAAAGCTTAAAAAAAATTTAGGATATGTTTGGAGGGGCTTAGCCCCGAAAGCCCCCCCCCCCTATTTGCGCCTATGAAAATAGGTACTGTCCATCCCCGGTTGTGCAGGGAATAGTCAATAGTCAGTGGCAGTTTTACGGTGCTAGGGGCAGGTCGATGGGTTAGTCACCGCTCCCTCTCCAGCAATGGCCTGTGAAAATGTCTAAAAATACGCAACAAAAAAATACGTAGTACCTAGTACCTACCTACCAAACTGTAATAGACATTTACATTATAGGTAAAACATAAATAACAATTATTTTATGTGGTTTACAGACATACAGTGTACATACAGTGACATACAGCACATCAAATTATTTCTCATGTTTCTCATCAACAGCAAAAAATATCCCCCCCCCCCCCGTGGATATTTAAAAATCCGCTTCTGAAGTACCTACCTACTAGATTTTTCTAAATATTATTAATACTATAATTTGTCAACATTCAGTGGCGCCGAAAGCGTATTTTTTATGGGGCGGTTCGCCCCAGTGTTTGCTTTGTGATAGTTGAATTTACAATATAATCATGTGGGTGGTAGGTGGTGGTGGTAATTCATTTTTATACTTTCCCCACTAAATGAAAAACAAGTCGGCGCCACTGTCAACATTTACCATGGTAAGCCAATATACACTATACATAGTACCTGTAATACAATTGTATGAATAATTAAGATTATATTATGTAAAATATCTGAATATATTATATTTTTTCCTTAATAATCTTGTACTAACGTGTAACTTAGTATATAGGCACTGCGTATAATGTACAAAAATTATAATATAATTAATATTTAATAATATATTAATGTTAAAACTATTAAACTATTAACCACTTTGGCACGTTACCATGGTTCACGTTTGAGTATTTAATATATTTTCTATGCTATGGTGTTTGACCAACGTTCAACTTTTTATATTATATTAGTAATTATCTACAATTTTTTATATCGTTGAAAATGCTAGTGGTAGGGAGTGGCGCATTGCACATTTGCACCTTCTGGATTGGATTCTGATTTCTGAGATTGTGACATTAGGTTTTAGGTATTTAGGTGGGATCGTTAGTCGACCGAAATGTTACCTCAGACTTCAGACTCTGTTGCAATAAATGTGTCACACTACTCACACTGTGGGATGTGCCAGATTGCATTAATCTTTAATCTGAGGATGTACATTGTACAATATTGATAAGAAATCATGATATTTTGATAAGATAATAGACAATTTATAATAAAATTGTTGTTAATATTTTCCCGTTCATGATTACTGCCGAGA
>NC_042495.1:8953517-8954784 GCF_005508785.2 Acyrthosiphon pisum | reverse complement strand
TACAAAAATTACAGAGGATATTTTTTTCGAGGATTGACAAATTGGTTTAGAATTTTTTCTTCTTTATCGGACATTTGGTAGGTATAAAACACACTTAGTCTTCAAGTATGTAGGTAACAGTGGTCACAGCCCAGAGTCAAGAAAAATGCATTTTGGTTAGGTTTTTCATTTTTCATTCACTGCTCCGACGATCGAGGCTCGAACTATTTAAGACAAAAATGTTACAAATATTTTATATTACGAATATTGTCAACGAGTGTTTCAAAACTATATAAAAGGGTGACTTTGGAAAAGCCATAGGCGTGACTAGACTTCATCCGCAGGGGCAGCATAACTAATGACCGGCGCCACCTAACCTAACCGAAAAAAACACCCATTACCCCCTGAGCAAATAATAATTGGGGAGGGGGGGAAGTCCCACCAATTTAACATTTATATAGTTTAAAAAAGTCTATATATTCAAGTTATCTATTACAAAATTCTATAAATAGTATGTACATAGAGGTACCTAATATGTTTAATAATAAGAAGAATATTGAACAACACATTATATCCTTAACTATAAAACGGAGACCCGTGTGGCGCTCTCGTTCCGACTAGGTATAATATTTCGAACTAGCGTAAGGAAACGGCCAATGAAAAAATTCGGTTCGCGTCTCCCGGGTCTTTGGTTTAAAGTCGGCGTGAACGAGGGCCAATTGAAAAATTCCATGGGCGGTCTCCCCGGTCTCCGCTTTTATGCACAATAGAAAATATTATCGGAAAAAAAAGGTATATAAATTATACACAATAGAAAATATTATCAGAAAAAAAAAGGTATATTTACCGAGAAATTTGTAATTTTTTTTATTATTATTTATTGAATTGTTTATTTATTGATCTATTAATATCTAATTCAGATTTTTCGTCTTTACCAGCTTTGAGTAATTTCTGCGTTCCCGTTCGGACCTTATTCGCGTTCCCCGCTAAATTTACGGGCCGCGCGCGGCCCTACTTTGTTTCCGGCGGGCCCGCCGCGGCGGACGTGACGTGCAAACCGAGTGCCGCCGTGCGCGTGTTTATCAATACATTTTTACAAAAGTAGAGTTTTACCACTTTACGTCGCGTAGGTATTACTATATACAGGCCCTAAATACAGGCGTCGAAAAGTTCGATTTTTTTTATTTACATGTGACTGCGTTATTATAATGATATTATATTTCACTGCCTTTTCTCCTTATGCCTACTCGGTCACCCTTCCTTTTATCGTTATTTATATATTTTATTT
>NC_042495.1:8939858-8952301 GCF_005508785.2 Acyrthosiphon pisum | reverse complement strand
CTCGGAGAGCTTGTTTATATTATAAAACAATACGTATACTTTCATACAAGTAACTTTTGTCACCATAACCCTCGGTGCGTCAAATGCGGAGATAATCACCTCTCCGCCGAATGCTCAAAACCACCTACTACTCCCGCGAAATGTGCATTATGCTCAGGACCACACACAGCCTCCTACAAGGGCTGTCCCGTGTACAAAAATATCATCAAAAATCAAGCCAACCTCAAAGCAACAAAATATAATGAACTTCTCAAACATAAGAAACGTTCTCAGCCAATTCAACAAAAACCAAATTACTTAAATCCGAATACTGCTCCTACGCTCCCCCCTCTCCAAATTCCTCCTCATCTTCCCGAAGCTTCCTATGCCTCTATCACTAATTCCAATAACAGTTTATCACATAATAATTTCCCAAATGACAATTTGTTAGCTAAGTTTATCACAGAACTCTCCGCTCTTTTAAATCCACTCATTTCCCTCCTCACCACTATTCTACAAAAACAATTTACACCATAATCCAAATTCCTTTTCCCTTAATCAACTCGCTATATATTATCTTTTATGCAGTTACCCGCATAATATTATTACCGGAATTTGTGATAGAATCATAAATCAATTCGACAATGCAATATAATATTATTAGAACAAAATAAACAATGCATGACATTTTTTTTTCTAAATAAAAGCTGTAAACCACTAGATATTAAAACTTGGTTGACCGGCGCCTTTCGAAAATTGCAGGGGCAGCCCAGGCACCCTAGGCACCCATCGTAGACACGATTATGGGAAAAGCATATACCTACTTATCAATTTGTTTGAATTAAAAGAGTAGTCAGTCAACCTTAAACAATGATGGATTTGCCATAAAAAAAATAAACAAAAAAGTACCTATATATAAATTATAAATATACCCATATAAAAATGATCTCCCAATTAACAACATTTTTTTGTTTAACGAAATATTTTTGAGAACCAAACCAAAGTAGAACCACATTTATTTAATTCTATTTAACGAAATTCTCCATAATAGGTAGGTACGAATCTTTTTGGTGCCCAAGAGGTTTCATAATATGGAAGTATTGCTGTATAAATAAATCATGGAAATCCGGACCCCATGGACCCCCCCCCCCCGCCCCCCGTAAGCCTAGATTTTTCTAAATATTATTAATACTATAATTTGTCAACATTCAGTGGCGCCGAAAGCGTATTTTTTATGGGGCGGTTCGCCCCAGAGTATGCTTTGTGATAGTTGAATTTACAATATAATCATGTGGGTGGTAGGTGGTGGTGGTAATTCATTTTTATACTTTCCCCACCAAATGAAAAACAAGTCGGCGCCACTGTCAACATTTACCATGGTAAGCCAATATACACTATACATAGTACCTGTAATACAATTGTATGAATAATTAAGATTATATTATGTAAAATATCTGAATATATTATATTTTTTCCTTAATAATCTTGTACTAACGTGTAACTTAGTATATAGGCACTGCGTATAATGTACAAAAATTATAATATAATTAATATTTAATAATATATTTATGTTAAAACTATTAAACTATTAACCACTTTGGCACGTTACCATGGTTCACGTTTGATTATTTAATATATTTTCTATGCTATGGTGTTTGACCAACGTTCAACTTTTTATATTATATTAGTAATTATCTACAATTTTTTATATCGTTGAAAATGCTAGTGGTAGGGAGTGGCGCATTGCACATTTGCACCTTCTGGATTGGATTCTGATTTCTGAGATTATGACATTAGGTTTTAGGTATTTAGGTGGGATCGTTAGTCGACCGAAATGTTACCTCAGACTTCAGACTCTGTTGCAATAAATGTGTCACACTACTCACACTGTGGGATGTGCCAGATTGCATTAATCTTTAATCTGAGGATGTACATTGTACAATATTGATAAGAAATCATGATATTTTGATAAGATAATAGACAATTTATAATAAAATTGTTGTTAATATTTTCCGTTCATGATTACTGCCGAGACTGTCCAGTGTCGGTCTTCGCTCAATAATCATCTCGGTGCTGAAACAATAAAAAAAATTCTAGGTTTCGTATGGGAGAAATTCTCATTAAAAAGTGAAGGCATAAGCTAGCAACGAAACGTAACAAAACCGCGCGGTGTAAAATCATTTAAATTGTGCTTACACCACACACGTCTTGAGTAATAATAATAATAATACTACTGATAATAATTTGTTTAACTCATAATCCATACTCGACACACAAAAGCACTACAACAATCATGTTTGTATTTAGGTGCTATGTGTACTTTGTACATTCATTGTACGCGTTAACGTGAAAAACGTTAGTGTCTTGTGAAATCGCATTATGCAACAGCAATCGTTTCAATGGGCATAACCAAGTATCAATGGACGAAAGGGTAAGCATCCGTGATAATACAAAACCTCTAAGGAAATATGGCAGTATAAGTAACAACACCTACTTTGTCCGCAATGAGCACTTCATCAAACATGTTGTCACGGAGACGGACACATTGCAGGGGCTTGCACTTAAGTACGGCGTGACGGTAAGTATAATTATTATTTAGAACTTTTTATATTTTATTTAATAATCTTCATTATCACCATATTATAATTGTATGTGCTTACTTGTCCTTTTAGACTGAGCAAATACGAAATGCCAATCGACTGTTTACGAACGACAGTTTGTTCTTGAGGGAACATCTGAACATACCTACTTGCGATATCAATGCCACTGGCACAAGCAACTTCCAAAATGACAAAAGGTCAAAACTACCCAATATATCACCAATTGAAGAGCACAACATTGATGACTGTAATAATTTCTTAAATAAAATAGATAACAAAATTGCTAGTGCAAGAGCTCAAGTTATAGATAGTCAAGACAGAAGTGTGTAAGTTATTTCTCAAAAATTATCTACCTAAATGTATTTACTAATAATTTACAATTTCTATAAATAATTAGAATTTTACTTAGGTACAATAACTGTTGATAATATCACATTCAAATTTATCGATTTTCTATAAAAATATTTGAACCCCCATAACATTTTTTGCCTCAAATCTATTACGAGTCTAACTTTGAATGCCACTTCAGTATTTTATAACCCATTAAGTTACCATTATTAAGATAGGCAAACAAATGTCCTACAACTAAATCAATTTCCTAAATTATACAGGTTGCTTGGATAATTCATTATTAAATTAACAAAGAATAAAAACGAAACATGAATTAATAGAGTACAACAACTTTTATAATAATCCTATTCTTTGATCTTAATTAATGATAAATAATTTAGAATTAAAAAACCTATTATTTATATATGCTTACTTTTTCAAGCTATTGATTCGCTTGACTATTCCAATACCATAATATACATATTCTTAAATGATATTATATATATTATTAAGTTAGATATATTGGTAGAAATGTTCAATATTATTATTTGTTGATTATATAGGTACTGTCCAGAAGAACAAGTATTATTTACACGCCAACGATTAACAAGTCGTAGAATACAGGGTCCTTCAATAAGTACAGATGAAATACCATTAATAGTGACCCAGAATCTAAAGTTAATGAGTTCACGGCAGCGGCTGGAACAAGAAGAAGAAGAAATGTTTACTCTGTGATAAATAGTAAATTAATGTACCTAGCCAATATTATGTTTAATTATAATTATATTATAGTAACTACCTTAAAATAATTTCGATTGAAACGTTGACATATTAATATAATCTAACTGATTTGTAACTTGTTTCTAAAAAGCTATTGCAATTAACTTTCAATCCAAATAAGGTTGTGGTTACTTTATTTTTTATGTTTAAAAGTACATTTATTTTTTGCCTATATTTGCCATGTAACAAATGATGTGTTTGGTTCTGTTTTTATCATGTTGTAAATTAAAATATTATTTTTGATCAATAAATTATGTTTTCTGTTAATTGTTGGTATTTTAAATATATTTTTTTTTTTATTATTATTATTATTGATATTATATACATTTAATTAATTGTAGAATTTCAAAACGCCAGGTGGCATAACTGTAGTCACCTTTGTTCAAAATGTTCAGCATCATATCTCTAATATTTATGTACAATGTACACCTTATACATTTATCATATAATATAAATAAATAATTTATTTAGTTTTCAAACAAAATATTTAATAATCTTTTATATTAATGCTATTATTATAATTTATATTTATTGAACAAATCTATTTGATGTATTTTTTAAAAAAAATTTTTGTTAACATCAAATCATAGTTATTCTCAAATAAATTTCTGTGCTATAAGTAACCAAATTCACTAAAATAGCAATGCTCGTAATATATCATGTTCATCAATGTTCTCTGGAAGTCATTTATTTTATTAATTACAACAATTATTAAGAATTTAATAACTATATAGTTTTATTTTTCACGAATAGAATTATTTATAAATCATCGTTTATTTCACTTGTAAAACTTAAATATTCTCACATACTATAGTAATAAAATACTAATAAAAAATAACTAATTGCATACAACCACATAGTATTAATTTGCTTGAGGTTAAACCTACAATCATTGTATTTAAATTTTAATTGGAAATCTATTGTTGATGTTGTCACAGTTTGTGGTTTTTACTTTTTTTTTTATGAGTAACATTGTTTTAAGCCGATAACAAACAAATGGACATTCAAAAAAATCTAAAATGTCTTATGCTTATAATTAGCTCAAAATATTGAGTCCCACGTTTGGAACAGCAGGAGGGTGTGCTTTGGATCTTTAACACCCCCAAAAATCTCGTTTAAAAATTTATCGAATTACAATAACACAAAATAGTATTATTTATAATATAACATTGTATCACATAAAGTATGATTTTTCTTTTGTTTCTGTTTTTAAAAATAATTTGGACTGTCCTGTCTGGGCCCGGAATTATAGTTTTTGTTTGGTTTTAGTAGTTGTGACTTGAGATTACTTGTTTACATATAGGCAAATAATTGTGTTAGGTTTGTTAAAATGTCTATAGTTGCGCCTATGGACCTGATTGAGGTAGTGTTGGACTTGGATATGACTTAATAAATAGACTTATAGAAAGTCTATGCTTATATTATAGTGGGTAGAGTAGAGCACTAGAGCTATGATTTAAAACCTTGAAGCCGATTTGGTCCGGCCGTTCGGCCCCGATAAATTTATTGTACAATACGCGTCAGGAATGAAAAAAATTGCGCGCGCCGGACGGGTAAGTGGCAACCACGAATTAAGATATTTTAATTCGTGCGGGTAACTACAGTTTATTGGTCAATGGTGGCAACGCGGTCATCACTGTAAATAATTTACGATGTTTCTTAACATTGGCATCACTGCTGGATCACATGGTTCATTATCCCGGTGCGGGATAATGTGGGATAATTTTAAACCGGTTTAATCTATTTTTTTATAGCGAATTTCTATATAATGTATAGAACAAATGTTTCATGGAACAAATGTCTTCAAAAGTGTATTATCAAAATTATTTTGTGGAAGAAATGTACCAACTTAAATCGTGCGTGGTCTTGTTGTGGAAAACGAAACTGAAAGCTGAAAAACCAAAAAATTAAGAAAATAAAATAAAACATTGGTGCAGAACGTTTACAAATAAAATTAGTTAAATTCTTTAATAACGTTGAATTTTGTACAGTTAAAGTTTTTCAATAAACATTGATACTAAAAATAAGTAAGTTATTAATTTCTATTAATTTCTTTATAATTAATTTTATATTCAAATTACTAACAATAGGTACGTACTGATAAGTAATTATTTAAAATGCTACAATGTACAATGTTTGTATCATAATATTTGAGTGAAAGTGAAGACAAAATACAACATGATACAACCATGACACTGTGACAATGATTGCAGTTCATTGTATCATCATTCATCACATAAATTAATAATGACTATTGCCATTAGTTGTGTTTGAGTAGGTACGTATGTATATTTATATTCTAAATACATTACTTAAAATAGTTTTAAAATGAACCTACAATTAAAGCGTTTTTAGGCATAATAATATTTAACAAATTAAAATATATAAAAGCTTAGGAAGTGCTTGTACATTTTAAGCCTGGGATTAAATATTTTACCAAAACAATTTAATATCAAGGTTTTTTAACTCAAATTACAACTTAATATTTAACAATAATATATTAACATGTACCTATAGAAGATAATGGTTATTATTTAATAACATATGGAAGAATATAGACTGTAGTATTATAAGTTGGGAACAGATTTATCATATATATTATTATTTATGATGTAACATCCATTTTCCTCAACGAATACTACACAATATTCAATAATCTGCACAGTAAACGATGTATTATTGCTTTCGCTTTTGATATAGTTCAATCGCTGCGTTAAAATATTTTATTTTGTTAAAAATTACTTTTAAATGAAACAAAAATTCACCATTGGCCAACGTCTCTAATGGATATGCACTCACAAAGACCATGGACAACCTTGTCCAATGGATACACATCTAACAAACACATTTTTGCTAATATAACAACTGAAAATGATTACAGGACATGGAAAATAATCCCTTTTTCAAATGAGTCTTCAGATATTCAATATTAAAATTTAGTAAGCAAACACCTAAAAAATGTTTGTGCTCTCTCTATTGTTTTCTAAATATACCTACTAAAAATACATTTTTTCACAAACCTCATGAACATACTATATCATTTATCACGCCTCTGTAATTTTACGCAGTACTGCTCATGGGCCAACTAGTACTTTATTAATACATATTTTAATTAGAATACATAATTGATAGGTATTTTCACGTCAAAATATTATTTTACGCTTTATATTGATATTAAACAACAAAAACTTGAACCTACTATCTCTGGCCGATAGCTGTATTGATCGTAACTTAACTTTTCTTCAGAATATCATAAGGTGTAAAATTGATTCTTCCTCTCTCCATTCGCTTTAGAGTTTCTGTGCGCTATACATGTAACAATATTCGTTTACTGTATCAGTATGACGTGCTCCTGATTACCCTAATAATGAACCACTCACTTGCTGTATGAGACAGGCCAATCTAGACACCTCCTTTTGCCTACTCTAATTATTAATTATTAACTAACTAAATTATGTTGATTCACCAAGTGGCTAATTGTTTTTCTTTTTTACCTTGTTTCCAAATATTCTGTTTATTTTTGTATATTATTGCTAAATAATAAATATAAATACCGAATACCTTAAAACTATGTCTTAAATGGGCTTTCGCCTTTCAAATTTTAATTAAAATATAATCTAACATTTTATTATTTTATTACAGTTATAAATGTCTGTATCAAAATACTTTAGTCAACGAAACAAACCTGAAACTGATGATTTAGCCGATTGTTTTATAAATTTAGAAAATGATCTTGTATCTCAGTTAAACAATCTGAATTATGGGCCAAACATTGTTTATATTTATAGTCCATTAGAATATGCATTCAATTTACACAAGATATTTTTAAAAAAGTTTTTAAATGCAAACAAAAAAGTATTATTCTTAGGCATGAACCCAGGACCCTGGGGAATGTGTCAAACCGGTGTAAGTACTTAATTTCTTATTTTTAAAATAGTAAATAAATAATTTGTTTATGACTTTTAGATACCATTTGGTGAAGTTAATATTGTGAGAAGTTATTTAAGAGTAGTTGGAGAGGTTTTAACACCCACAAATTATCATCCTCAAAGACCAGTTACTGGTCTTGACTGTCATAGAAGTGAAGTCAGTGGTAAAAGATTATGGGATCTTTTTATTGAACTCAGTGACGGCGATCCATATAGGTTTTTCAAAGATTGCTTTATTCATAATTATTTCCCTTTGGCATTAATGAATGAAAATGCTAAAAATATCACACCAAGCGATTTAAAGGTAATATTTTAAAATTCAGCTTTTATTTTTTTACCTTATGAATCATTGGTAATTGTGTCTTATGAGCTTGCTATTGAGTAACTATAAATTACCATTAATCAAAATTATATGACCTTAAACTTTTTTGCCTATAATAGTTTAACACTAAAGATTTTTTAATCCAGTTTCATTTTTGTAACGGCACTTGAGATAATTTTTATATACAATCAGTAAAATGTATTTACAATAAGAATATAAGTTAATTTTATGAGATCTAATTTGACAAACGTGAGGTAAACCATAGAAGTGTTTAGACTCTAGACCTACATGGGCGGGGAAACAAAACTTAAAATTATAATATATAAATCCTTCCATTCTATACTATTTATTTATCTATTTTACAGAGTGAATACCAAAAAAAGTTACAAGAAATCTGTGACAAATCGTTGAGTGATGTAGTTACTTTACTTCATATTGACACCATTGTTGCGATTGGAAAATATACTGAAAAAAGGTCTAATGAAGTAGTCAAGAATTTTAAACTAAACAATATTAAGGTAAAACTAGAAAATTAGTTTAAACTAATACAGAAATAATTTTAATATAATTTTAGGTTGTACGAATTCCTCATCCCAGTCCCCGCAGTGTTGGCACAGCAGAAAAATGGAAAAATGAGACATTAGTTCTACTCAAATCGAATAATATTCTCCAGTTATTCAAATAAAAATGGATTGGAGTGATCATATGAAGATATCATTATGTTTAGCTAAAGAAGCATTAGAAGTAGGGGAAGTTCCTGTTGGCTGTATTTTTGTTGATAATGACGGTAATATTTTAGCTTCTGGTCGTAACACAGTAAATGAAACAAAAAATGCAACTAGGCATGCTGAAATAAATTGTGTCGATACAATTGTTAAGGCTAGCTTTTTAGAAAAACTATCTAACATAACTGTTATTGTTACTGTGGAACCTTGCATAATGTGTGCTGCATTGTTGATAAGTATTGGTTGTACTAACATTGTTTATGGTTGTGCTAATGACCGTTTCGGAGGCTGTGGTACTGTACTTGCTGTTCCTGGTTTAGAAAATTGTAAAGTCCAAAGTGGATTATTCGGAAACCAGGCAATGGATTTACTTAAGCAGTTTTATAAAGGGCAAAATCCAAATGCTCCAGAAAATAAAGTTAAAAAAAAACCTGTAAATCCATAAAAGACAATTTTATTTTGCATTTATATTTATATAATTTGATATAAGGAGAATAATTTTTAAACAATGTATATATTTTTTTTTTTTGAGATGTACTTTTAATCTATATAAATTTTGTTCTAAGGTATTCAATTTCTAAATTAAATTGTTTTAATGAAATATCTTTGTTTGATGTATATTTCACAGTTTTTGTTTTGTTTAACATAACAAATCCATTTTCATTGAAGTTACCATCTATTTGAGTAACATTTAGCCAAACAAACAAGCCTATTCCTGTTGATTCCAATGTAACATGTATTTGGTTTTTAGTTTCTTGCCAAACTCTGGACACCTGTGAAGCAAAATTAACAAATGCTCATTTTTATAACCTATACATATGAAACTATGGAAACGTAATATTTTAAATTTTTCATATAAATTGTAAACATTATACTGAGAAACACAAGGTTTTTTTTATTTTATATTATATGGTGATAATTGGGCCATCCTTGTTTTAAATAACTAGTAATGAAGTGTAATATTTTGTTTTTGCACACTTCTGTAGAATATAGGTATAATATATATTATGTACAATGTACACAAATATAATAGACTCTTAAGTTTAAATGCATGATTAAGATATTATTAGATTATTAATTTATAGTAAATTTTGTGTGACCATTTAGAATAGAATAAAATAATTAATATTTGCAAAGCTTTTAAAAAACAAAAAATAATGACATTTATTATTTTTTTAAAGTAATGTAAAAATAATTTTTTATTAAGTTCAGAGGAGTACACAGGTGTAAGGTTCTACCCCCCCCCACCCCAACCAAAGAAATTACTTCTTTTACAAAAAAAAAAATATTTACCACCATAATTAATATACAGAGTAGATTAATTGTTATTAGTCATTTTTAATAGTTATAAAATTAAGAATCATAGTTTAAGTTTTGTTTTTGGCTGTCTTAAGAACATTTCTAAGTGTCTGCCATAATCACTGTATCAAATATTCCATGTTTATAACGGCCTGATGAGGTACTAATACTGTTCTCTAATCTATGGTCTATAAGCCACCAGGTTAAAAAATATACTCTATATATTGGCTAAGTTTGAAACTTAAACTCTATAATTTGTTTTAACCAATTATATAAAAATTTGTGTTACGTAAATGGGGATAAAGTCGGGTCAGTGATTAGTCTAACTGAACTAAAATCCTGCCTACGCCACTGATTAAGTTTAGGTATGACTAATTAATAATCTAATTCTGTAGTTTAAAATATTAATTATCAGGGTTTGTGCTGCTGATACTATTTTATATCAAAAATATCCATATATTTAGCCACAGTTAATTTATTTACTATTAATTAGTTAAAACTAAATAATAATATTACTCAAAGAAAAAAAGATTACCGATATATTAGGGGTCTCATAACCAATAATTTTGTTGAATGTGGTGGGGAACAGGTAATTTGATGGAGATGCCTCTGTCATATTTATATTATTATAATATAGCTTTGTATGCAAAAAACAAGATCGAATCTGTTGGTCTTTGCTTTGACCACATTTTTGTGTTATTGCTTTTAACCAATTAAAATAGTTTTCGTTTAAAATTAACTGCGCACTATTATTTTTCTGAAACATAAAAAATGTTTAATTGAAAATTAACTTTACAAATGTTGAAATATAATAATTAAGTACTAAGCACTACAAACCAATAATATAGTATCTGATATATATGTAGAGAGTGGTGTATTACTTTTCCAGCTATATACCTCCACATTAAAAATGACTTCCAAATCCACTAGACTATCGGAAACAACATACATTGTTAAATTATTTGAAATTTCTAATTCTGGAACTATGATAATAGGCGAGAAAAAATCTAATGCACTATAGTGTAACATTTTCCATCGTTGGTCGTAATCTGAATATAAAAATTATATTTCATATTTAACAAATAATTATATACTAGTATAGACTCTATACACCCCTAACCGATGTGCAGCAAAAAAAAAATTCAATGATTTTACACTACATGGTTATATACTTATATATGAAAAATTATTACAATTATTAAAGTTTATAAGGATTTTATCTGTAACTAAGGTACTTACGTGTTATCTCGACTACCCAAGTATTTCCAAAACTACCTGTGAGAACACCCGTGTTATCTCGACCACCCATATATTTCCAAGACTACCTGTTACATTCTATTTAAAAATGTACATTCCCGCGTTGTAATCTGTATCATCGTAATTGACAATTTAATTTTGTTTTCGATGTACAATTTACTATCCACGTATCTTGCCATCAGACCAGGTATTTATGTCGTCAGTCAGTCGACAGCCGTCCTTATTACGTCCGTAAGTTATTATTTACTGTATAGTACATACGCGCTACGACTAGCCAACATGAATTTTTTTAATTTGCCATCTTCAGAAAAGGAAGCTGTGCAATTTGCGTTAGCAGGCGCTAGGGAGTTTGTACTCAATTCCATGTTATTCCAAACAACTGCAGCCCCAACCCCGATATGGCTTTTGGATGCATCCGTGTATATTTTTTCGCATTTTATGTTTTGTATTATGTGGAAATATTCTTGTTTATAGATTGAAGGAGGAGTGTCTTTTTTTTTAATATGGAGAGTTCGGTGTTTGCTACGTTGAGATTTGTCCATTAGGGAGTTAATGGAGGAGAAATAGTTAATAAATCGGAGATGACTAGATTGTTCTCCTGGAGTAGTGTTGTTAAAGTTTTAAATTTTGGATTGAAGTCGAGCGAAGGAAGAGTATTGGATTATATTATATTATATTATATTATATTTTTACCAGATTTTTTTTATTATTATAATTTATAACATATTACCTATGTCCAAGGGCGTCCGCAGGGGGGGGGGGGGCAAGTAGGGGCAGTTACCCCTCCCTTGGCTTTTTTTCTGGGTTGATTATCATATATTATTATTGATGATTTTAATGTTCTAAAAAAACTAAAACATGACCTACCAATTCTAAATAGTACACTAAATTATTTTTATTTTTAATATTAAAAGATAAAAATTATAATTATACGTTTTAAACTTTAAAATGATTGTAAAAAAGTTTAACAGACAGACTTATCATTTAGACTACCTTTTTAATCTAAAAATTAACTATTTTTTTTCTATACCTATAGGTTTAGACTAAAGATCATATATTTATGGTAAAAATCATAAAACATGTGAAAATTTCCAATTTTAAATTTAGAAAAAATTTCAAAATGCTCTAAAAATCTTTAAAATACATAAAATAACCCTTACATTTTAAAATCGTCAAAAAGTTCAATGTATTTTATGTTATAAAACGAGTATCCCGTAGATTT
>NC_042495.1:8930741-8939630 GCF_005508785.2 Acyrthosiphon pisum | reverse complement strand
TTTAATGTTCATAGAATAGCTACAACTTTTCAAGCTCTGAAATGTTTTATTTTATGAATTACCTAAAACTATAAAACCAACGATAACATTTTATCTATTAAAAAAAATAATTTAGGTATTTGATAATTTAAAATAACATAACAATTAATTAAAATTAATGCAGCAAGATTAAGTTTTTAACTAACAATGTACGTATAATTCATACATTTTTTTACATTCCTTGTCTATATGAAAGAAAATATGTCACAAAAATACTTTATAACTAATAGGATAGTGAGACAAAAAATGTAAAAAGGAAAATATTTTGCCCTCACCTTGACAAATTCCTGCGGACGCCCTTGCCTATGTCCTATATTGTTTATTATAACTTTATTATAACTTGTGGTAACTAAATTGTGATAGTCAAGATAACATGGTTGATGATAATAGGTAGTCTTGGAAATATTTTGGTAGTCGATATAACATGGTTGTGCACCCAAGGTAGTAGAGATAACGCGTAAGTACCGTAACTAAAAATTCATGAATTCCAATAAATAGAAACTAGTTGAATTTACCACTAAATACAATTTCACCATTCAAAAATTAGTCATTCACTAATTAAAAATTCAACATAATCCATTAGTTCCTTTCCTAATTCATTTTTTTCGTAGTCAAATTGTATATATTTTAACATCAATATTAGATCATCTTAATCCTTAAGTACTGATAAATTCAATGAATTTAAGTTTAATTAAATGCATGCATTTTTAATTATAGATAAAATCCTGATAAATAATCATCAATTAATCATAGAATTTTTTTCCCACTACATGCACTGCATGCAAATTAATTTTTATTAAAACAAACAATTTTAAAAATAGTTTTATTACCTATTGATGACCAAGTTGGTGCTTGCCATACATCATTTAACTGCCAATATAATGCACCCATTGTTAAGCCTCTACCATCTTTTAATAATGTATTTCTATGTTTTCGATACCATTCTGTTTGTATTCTCATAGCCCTAGCTTGAACAATCTAATATAGTGTTAATAATAATGACAAGTGATAATTGATTTATTATAAGTTAGCTTTAATTACCATTACTCACTTGACTCAAATACACATAATCACTAACAGTAGGCTTTGGTGGTACTGGTAAATTGATTTCTATTTGATACAACATGAAACCATATCCTAAAGGTAGATGTTGTCTGTGAATTAGTGCTGGTGAGGGAAAATTAATTAAATCATTTACATCAAACGCTTTTTGCAGGGTCTGATATGCAGGGAGAGACTGTAACCCATATTCTGAAGCAAATCTAGTCCATGGAAAAAAAATTGAACTCCAGCTATTAACCTCATAGTTATAGTAATGCACTAAACAAATTTAAATTAAAAAATAATGATTGCTTAAATATTTCATTTTAAGTTTATATAGTTTATATATTTATACTTACCATCTCCGTATAGTGCACTATATGGATTTTCTGCTATATAATTTTCTTCTTCAGATTTTAAGCCATTGGTGGGACTTGACACTACAAAATTTCTTGTTCTATCCTCCTTCATTACTATTTTTCTTATTGTGTTGACATATAGTGCGATATAGTCCGATGCAAACATGGAATAATTGTTTCTCGTTCCATACCAATTGCCTCTTAATGCAGCTTCGTTTTCATTATTACCTGCCCACAATATTATGCTTGGATGATGCTGTAATCTTCTAATTTGCTGTTTTATTTCTACCTCTACTGTTTCTAAAAACTGATGATTTGCTGGATACATATTACAAGCAAACATCATATCTTGCCATACCATTATACCTAACTTATCACATAACTGCAAAACATTTAAAATTAATATCAAGTTATTTTGATTTTGAATGCCTTAATTTATAATTACTTTGTAAAATACATCGCTCTCGTATACTCCACCACCCCATACACGAATAGTATTCATATGAACTTGTTTTGCTGCAATTAATAAATTACTTATAACATTTTCATCGTTCATTTTCTCTGGAAATACATTGGCCGGAACGTAATTAGTGCCTTTAGCAAATATTGCCACACCATTTATTTTAAAATAAAAAGATAATCCTAAAAAATATATATACAAATAATTCTTATCAGATTTGATTATACCTAATTATTATTTATAAATAGGGCTTGAAAGTTGATGATTTTTAGATATTTTTTTGAAACTTCTTATACTATGTTACCTTCCTATAGTTAAAAAAGTGTTTTATTTTGTATGAATCTAAATAACTAGGTATAATTTTTATTTTGTATTTTCAAGTAATTTTTACCAATTTCCACTAATTCAGCGTTTTCCAAATTTTTCCTTCGCCGGAACCCTTAGAGGTTAGTAAATATGCTTGCAGGCTTCGTAATAATAATAACCTAACAATAATAAATTATAACAAATCGTGGACCCCTTCGGTATATATGCGGACCACAATTATAAAAAATAGGAAAATTCCGCACTAATAGGAAGAAAAATCATGATTTTCCATTTACATGATTTATGACGAATTTTACAATTAAAATACATTTTAGAACTATTAATCTGACAAAATATTCGTACTTATTAAAATAATAAATAAATATTTATAAACTTAGAATTATAGGTTCTATTAATTTTGATCTTGTAAATAAGTTACCTGTTAGGTATCCGTTTGATTTATAAAATTAATGAGAATAAAGGTATTATTTTATACTTATATTGGTATTTTATGGCTTTTATATTTTTTGATAACATTTTCAGGCCATATTTGAATTTTGTTTAGGATCTAAGCAAAACTTAAACTTTAGGTCATTATTTAATGTTTTTTAGGTAATCAACTTCCGAGCCCTATACAACTATACTTATTATTAGGCTATATACCCAAGCTTGGATCATTTTTATCAATTTGTTTCTGGATAAGTTCGGCTGTTCTGAACCCTATTGAAATTGTTCTTGATTGAACGTCATCATTTTTAGTTTTAAATTCTATGCTTAAATTGTACAGTGGTTGTTTACCATATCCACTGGGCCACCAAGTGCTTACATCAGTCTAAGACATAAATTGTATCGTGTGATTGTGTAGGTATTATTATAATTATAATTATTTTAAATTGTTAAATGCATATTATATGATAATACTATAAAAATTCGGTAACCGGACACAATAATTAGACAAAAAATGAAATTGTCCAATAAAATATTTCACTTTGCCACGCCACTGATAATATTATATATTATATATAGACATAAGGACATAACATTATAGACTGTAGTCAATAACTATACCTAGCACTTACTTTTATTACTTATTAGGAATAATTTAGTATTATAATTCGCTAAATAATTTCATATAAAAAATCGTTTAGTTGGACCTCGGGTACTCGGTCGACTATGCTAGGTACAAGACATATTATATTTATAAAACAATTGTTAGTACGGGCTACGACGTACCCTAAAGATTTTTTTAAAATATATATTATGTAAAGATATAAGGTAGTTTAGGCCTTAAGGAGATAAGAGTATGATACTTCACAGTTCAAAGACAAAAACAAATAAGCCAAAAGCTTATGTCCTATACAAGTTATTATTGTGTAATTTAAAATATTATGCAATTATAGCCTATAGGTGCCTTATGTATTTTACAAATGTAAATAATATCAATAATCAATATATCTCGATCCTCTGAGTCTATAATAGGTAACATTTTATCATTATTATATCAAATTTTATTATGGGTTAAATATTAAAACATTTTAATTTTACAAAACATATTATTTAAAAAGTAATACAAACTACTTCTTTTCGGCAAGAATTTATGAATGCTTTAATTATTATAGGTACCTATTTACCTATTAAATTGATAAATAGTTTTTAATTTTGTCGTAATATTACCGTGGGCACATATAATTCAATTACACTGTGAATTTCGTTTTCAACGCATATATCGTTACAACAATCCTGTTCTATGCTTAAAATACTTTTTTCAGTATTCAAAGCTAATTTTAATTTAGCATTAGAAATACTTTCAAAACATTTGACATAAATATCAGTTTTTAATAACCAATGTGAAGCATTAGCCACAATTGTTTCAGTTTTAACATCTTCTAACAAATTTTCTTGAAACATTATTATTTTTACGCTTTTCCTATAAAACATGAACATAAATAAAGTTTTTTATTAATTCTGATTAGCACATATAATACAAATATTATAATACCCACCATATTCCAACAGATGGGAATGCAGGACCCCAATCCCATCCAAATGAACTTTGCATTTTTCTTAAATAGTTTACATGACATTCCCCATTGTATTCTTTGGGAACACAAAATGGTGGGATTTTATTAGAATAATCATTAAAAAAATGATTTGCCATGCGTATAGGTGACTTAATGATGACTTCTAGAACATTTTCCCCTTCCTAATAGTATATAAAGTTATAAATATTAATGTTATTAGGACAACTGTACAAGATTATACGATTATATATTTATATAAATAAAAAAAGAATTATACATACTTTAAGAAAATCTTCAACCGAAAAAGTGTACCTCACAAACATATTATTCGTTGAGCCGATTAGTTTTTTATTCAAATATATTTTACCAAATGTATCTATTCCATCAAAAATAATAAACTTTTTTTTGAATGCTTCTGAACTCGAGTTCACTAAAAAAAAATACACATAAAATATGATAAATATTAAAATGTAGCCATGTAGGGTATATTTTAGATTCTGAGCGGAGCAATGTATGTATTTTGTTGAGATTAGTTGTACGCAGTTAAAACTTTTTTTTCGTGGATGATCTAAAAGTCCAGTGAACACTGAACAGTAGTGTATTTAGAGTTTTTCCGCCTATAAGCACTTTCAAATTCGCCGCCTTTCCCTATCCCCTATACGGCCTAAAATGTTTTGTTACTTATGTGCGTTTACTTATTCGTATATACTATATAGTGTTCGTACCGTATTGCGTTTTTGTATAATATGGTGGCTGTTTAATTTTGTACAATCGAATGCGATTGTTTACGATGTAACTTGTAATTCTAAATTATATAATTGGAGCTATAGGGTACCATCGCTGGATGATTTACCTCATCTTGTGCTTCATGTGTTATTTTTATTATGTATATAGTGTTATATGTCAGTCATCTATTTTACTTATTGTGTCATGTAATACAGATTGTAAATTTTCAAAAAAAAAAAATATTGTATAATATATAATTAGCATAATTATTTAAAAATAATTTTTTTATTCAAAAAATTAGTAAAATTTGATTTCATCAAATTCAAAATACTTTCTGTCATTTTGTAAAAAAAAAAATTGTAATTTGCTGACCTCCAAATGTCATGGCTTTAAGCCCGGGCCTAAAGGGCCTGTGTCTAAATATGCCTCTGCCAGTGAATCTAATTGGTACTTTGGGGGGAATCATTGGAAAAATGTCCAATATTTTTCATAAGCGTGCGAGGAAACAAAAAAAAAACAAGTTTTCGACAAAATCGATTTTGTTTTTTAATGTAACTCAAAAAAAAATAACCGTAAATATCTTACATTTTTACCAAATGTTTATATGACCATTTTCCATACATGATAAATATTTCGACTCTTTTTGATGCATTAGAAATTTTCAATTTCTTTTTTTTTTTTTCAATTTAATACAAGATTTCTCATTAGTTATTATAATAACGTAACAAAAATGAATTCAACCTATTGTCCAACTCTATTAGTTATTACTAATGTATGATTCTAAAATAAATTGCTTTAATAACAATAGAATATCATTAAATAAATTATATACTTCGTAATATACAGGTTGTCAAGTGATAGGTCATCTTCGCTCAGAATTGTTTTTCGTATAAAATGATTTTATATTATTGATTTCAAATCTTACACATCCATTACGGTGACTCACGTGACACGTAATGTACAGTAGAGCGGTAGGTACCCACTTGCCTAATTTTTAAAAAAATTATTTTTCATTCTTATTTCTTACTTTATGTACTAGGTGATTTAGATATTTTATCGGGAATATATTGTTTTTTATATTGGCAAATTTATACATTTAATATATAATTATTTAATATATTTTCATGAGTTATAATATTTCATTTGATGATATAAATTTCCATTTCAAACACTCATATAAATATAATACACGTGTAGTATATTAGTACTATTGACTATAAATATTTTCACACTGCAGGATTGTATTGTAAATATTCAGTTTTATAGTTCAGTTAGTGTCATTCGTGGTCAGGTATATAATGTTACAATATTAATGTTTACAAATTACAAAAACACAAAAATTATACCACACTTAATTTTATTTCAAATTCCATTAAGGGATTTCAGAGTAATCATTGATTTCTCTCTCAGACCCACGCACATATACAGATCAAATGCTTTTACCTAAAATCGTTTTTTTTATGATTTTTGAGTAACCTTTGAGTAAACTCACCTATTACGAAAATTATAGAGGATAATATAGTATATTTAAAGGACACATATTTTTATATTTTTTTTTGAGGCAATACTTAAGCAAATCGATTTGTCAAACCCACAAAAAATTATTGTTTATCGTTTTTGTAATGGGGGATTTTATTCTAAGATTACTAAAAACATAAAAAAAATGATTCCGCGTAAATGCGTTTTATCTATAGATAAAATATATGCTGCATATATGTTGCACGTGGGCCAGAAAGAAAAAACAAACATTGCGCTGACATCCTCTAAAGATCAATCAATATTTTAATTTTCAACCTCATCATAAATTTAATTATTTCATTTATTCTGTGCTTCAACAATCAACATTGTATTAAGTATTTTACATACCTTTTTCTTAATGTGTTCCTTGTCGCAAAATGTTATCTAGATAATTATTCGAATAATTTCCAAACGTTATTGTTCGAATAAAAAATTATTCGGATAATTTTCAAACGTTATTATTCAAATAAAAATTATTTTGATAATTTCAAAACGTCCTCGAATACGAGGAGCATATTATAGCCATAGCGTGATTTGCACGGCATACTAGAATATTGTTTTATTTCATTAGGCATTAGCACATGCACATACCATACACGATATACCCAAATACCATTTAGTTTTTGGATATAGACATGTAGCTATTATTGTATATAATATTATATATTATAGGTACTATAAGTTACATACTCGTATGTTGTCTGTCATATTTTTAAGTTCAAATATAGAGATCTACACAAGTTTAAAGCGTTTGGTGTTAAATTAACTCACTTTGATAATGTTGAAGATAGTGTATATGAAAATATAGATTTATGTAGTGATACACCGGTAGATAGCCAGGGACGGGACGATGAACAAATAACTTATAATTAAGCAGAAACAACAGAGGAACTTGAAAATAGTCCATGGCTACCTCGACATTTAAGATGTTGTGCTCATACATTGAGCCTTTTTGTTACAACTGATTTAATTAAAACTATTCGATCACCGCAAAACTCACAACTAAATAAAATACACACTTCGGTTATGAAAAAGTGTACATTATTATGGAATGCTTCATATAGGCCAAAATCTGCTGAGGTAAATTTTTTGTGTTTTACGGTATCATTTATTTTTATATTGTTTAATAATCACAAATTGACACTCAATTTTTTTAGATCATATATTACAGACATTGGGTCATCAATTATCAAGACCTGGAGATACGCGTTGGAATTCTTTATATGACTCTTTAAAAAAAATTTTAAAAAATAAGAAGAAAAATTGTGAGTTATTCGAAGCATTGGGATTAAAGAATAGCATGTTAAAAGATTCAGAGTATATTTATATAGATGAACATTTGAAATGCGTCGGTCCTTTAGCAGAGGCATTAGATATTCTCCAAGGCGAAAATAATATGTTTTATGGTTTTGTTTTGCCAGTCATATTTAGTTTACGCCGTAAAGTTCAAAATTTATTGCTAAATGATTGGAAATATTGTGAACCTTTAGTGAATAGTACTTACAAGTATTACAAAAAGGTTTTCTAATTTAGTAAATTTAAATACAATTGAAGCAGATAACGCTGCAATTGCTGCATTATCCCATTCTAAATTTAAAAACCGTTGGCTAAGTTGCATTGACTCTTCACATATTGATCGACTTCATAAAATATTTAATACAGCTGTAGCTAATAAAATAGAAGAAATAAATATTATGTCATCAACGGATTCAAAATCAACGGAATTGTATACACAATCAAATGAGGAATCTCACGATTTTTTTAAATTTGACCCATTAGTGAGCACTGGCAGTAATGCTCAACAAAGTAGACGCTCTGCAACATAAGAGGCAGAAATACAGGTACATTAGTATACCTAATTATAAATTGTAATTTAATAATTATTACTCGAATTTAAAATTTTAGATCGTACAATTTTTCAACAACTTATCTCAAGATCTGTCAATACTTCAGCAGTATCCACCAATCAAAGAAATATTTTTATTCTATAATACGCCACTGCCGTCATCAGCTCCGGTCGAAAGATTATTTTCATATGCAACCATGACCAATTTACCAAAATCGAACAAGCTATCGGATGATATGTTTGAAGAGAGGGTTATTTTAAAATCTAATTAAAAAATGCAGTCATAACTGTTATAAGTTATAACTAATAATATTAATATTATTTGTTAATATTTGAATTATAATTATAATTAGTTACTTACTATTATTAGACTTATTTATCGAAATTTAAAATTTGCTATATTTATTTATTTTCATTTTTGCTAAAATTAATTATTTACATTTTTGTTATTACTATTTACTACTATTTATAATTGTTGTAATTATTACGAAATAATATTTATATTATAATATTACTAAATTATTATTAAAAAAAATATATCAAATTCTTTACTTTCTTCTATAGATTTATATC
>NC_042495.1:8909315-8930691 GCF_005508785.2 Acyrthosiphon pisum | reverse complement strand
TATTATTCTTATTTACTGTATTTTTCATGTATATGATACTCGTAGTAATATAAAAAAAATGTTCAATAGAAAATTGATAGGGGGCACGTGCTCCTGTACCCTTCCCCTGAATCCGCCACTGCCTACGGTTACCCAAACAAAATTAACGAAAATTACTCAAATAATAACGTTTGGAAATTATCCGAATAATTTTTTATTCGAATAATGATGTTTTAAAATTATCCGAACAATAACGTTTGAAAATTATTCGAATACATTTTTTATTCGAATAATCGTGAAGAAATCATTCGAATAATAATTTATTCGAATAAAATATCATCTAAATAATCATCTAAATAAAATTTCATTCGAATAACGCCCTACTCTGCTTGTCAATAAGTAATAATTATTATTATTTTCTGATACCTATTCGATAATAAAATCAAATATATTTATTTAATGTCCTGATTTTTGAGAAAAGTAATAAAGCTTTTGAGTTTTCTGCAATGTTGGCATATTCCTAATTAATTATTATAATTTTTTTTTGGAAGTGATTCATCTTAGAGAAGTATTATTGGTACCTACCTATTTGGCTATAATCTAACTCGACTAACTGTCTTAGTATTGTTTAATGACTAATGAGTAATGTCGTAAATAATGTGTCTATAATTTAATATAAATATATATAATATATTCGTTTAAACGTCACCGTGTATATTATAAAAATCCTAATGTTCAAAAGCATAAGAATCGTACTCACATACACACGCGTAGGTATGATGACATAACGTAGAACTGTTTAAATAATAAATATGATTATAGTATATAGTAGCTCACTAGCGTGCAACTTCTGTAGCACTAAAAAAATATGTAAGAGTCGTCCTTATTAGTGAAAATGCATGTAAATTAAACAAGAATGGCAGTCATTAGCGATATATTTATATATGTAAATACTAAATAGTAAATAGGTACAGTATACCTCAGAACAATTATACTTATATATTGTTCAATGAGTTGAAACGTGCTTTTTATATTTACTATTAGGTATATAAAATTAGGTATTCATCATAGTATAATATAACGTACCTATACAATTAATAATTAATTTTTTTTTTCATATTTTTTTATTGAACTGTTTGCAAAATTAGTCAAATAAAATGTAAATCAACTAGGTAAACCTACCTATTATGTTTTGCACGATGAAAATCACACCTCGAAGATTTTAAAATATCAGTAATTTATGCATGATGACACACGACGAATGCTTATTAGACCATAGCTTAATAATATTGATAGAGGTAATTTATTTTTATTTTTTACTATTCAATTTGTGGAGTGTTATACTAGTTTAAATCTTAAAAACAATTTAAATTATTGAAAACTTATTTTTATTGCCTAGCGCGCATGCATGCGGCATGCCTATTATATATAATGTGCTATCAAGATGTGAATTAAGGATAAAAAAATAATTCGTTGACGCACGACAGATCCCGTCGGTTTTTATGACTGATGATAAAGTTCAAGTCTCATCCGAGTGGTGTAGACTTTGGAATTATGACCATAGTAGAAGTAATATAATTTTATTTTTTACGGCCTCCGGGTCTCACCAATAACCATCAGTAAAATATAAAATAATCATGGTCGAACAATTGACGACATGGGCCTTATGACCCTCGAATTTATAACATGAAAATCGCTATAACTAATATTAGATTATGATATATTTTTATCTTGCCCCAAGTGGGATTCTATCCTGCGGTCGCACTTGTGGACGAGCTTATAGGTACTTGCAAATTAATACTATGTGGTAACATCGTTGACCGTAGAATATATCTTAACTCTACATGATTATTGATTTTATAGTTAAGCTAGTTAATAAGTAGTTTAGTAGCTATAATATAGCATATTATGACGCTTATTATTTTATCAACCATTCCTATTCCATACAGTTTATACGTATATAGTGTATAGGTAAGTGTAATACCGGGTGTTTCTTTTATCAAACAACACTCAATATTTCAAAAAGTGTGCATTTTTTTTTGAAGATATTTTTTATATAGTTTCAAGTCGCTTATAAATGAGTGGAGTGGAGTGGTACCCCCACGAAATGTTTGTCCACTTCTCCGCTCATCAAAACTTTGAATATTTATAACTCATAAACTACTCACCCCAAATTCGATTTTCATATATCGAAATACTAAGAAAAATATTCTGCTTTGGAATATAAAATTAAAACCCTATGTTGTCACACAAAAAAGTAAAAAATTAAAAAAATTATAAGGATAAAAAATATTTAAAAATATAATTTTTTAATGAAAACGTTGTTTTATAAGCGACTTGAAACTATGTAAAACAATTTGCACTTTTTGAAATATTGAGTGTTGTTTGATAAAAGAATCACGCGGTATAAAGTGTTTATAGAATATATATGAATGATGAATATGTATTATGATTAATATTTGTGCTTGTATTATTAAAATACATACAACATACTACATAGGTAGGTAGTACTAACTACTTACTAGTAAAAATAGTTTATATGAGGAAGCTTCCCATAAATACTGTAGACCATTTAATTAATTTTCATATGTGACTGTAGAACCGCAACCTATATTAAAGCATGTTTGAATATTGATTATAAATACTAATTAATAAATAATAGACTATAATATCCGTATATGGCGTATATATTATTATAATGTATAATCAACAATCCGTTTCTTTTCTATATTCCTCATCCCTACACATCTAATTATTTAGCCAACGAACCTATTAGAAGATTGTTATTGTTATCACTTGCCAATGTCGATGCTTCCCAACTTACTTGATATGTCAACGCACTATTTGTTTTCTGGCCCACGCGGCCACGCGCAACATAGACAAAACGCATTTACGCAGAATCGTTTTTTCTATGTTTTTAAGTAATCTTAGAGTAAAATCACCCATTACAAAAAAGATGAAAATATCGATTTGTCTGAATATTGTCTCAAAACAATTTAAAATTACAATATTATTTTTGTTTATTTTGAAAGTCGAGTACAAAGTCAAATAACAATAAAATATAAAATCGATACGTCATTCCCTCAAAAATATTATTCTCTATCTGTTTTGTTATGAGTGATTTTGTTCTAAGATTACTTAAGAATATATAAAAAATGATTCTGTGTTAATGCTTTTTGTCTATGATGCGCGTGGACTAGATAGAGAGAAAACAAATAGTGTGCTTACATCCTCTTAATATAGATACCTACCTGATATATTATACAGTAAATTTTAATCTACTTCATATTTATTTCTCTCTTGTACACATATACAATATACATAAATACATTATTTATAGATTTGTTTGTAAAATAATACTATTTCCATACTTGTTACCATAAGATTATTTATATATTAGGTTTACACTTTTATCAAATAGCTAAGCCCGTAAAATAAAATAATTAGTAGTACCTAAGTACCTTCTAATTTCTAATATTTAACTCCGTCAAACGATAAACACCAAACTATAAAAATAACCAATAGTACCTACCTAATGATTTTTATTTATATACATAATATATATTGCTATATATTAATATATTTTATAGATTAATTTGCTATGAAAATTAAATATTAAATTAAAAATTATATTTCATTGAACTATTTTAATGCAGTCATTTTTCTAAATTATATTAGAAATGTACAAACTGAATTATTTGTATTATATTATATTATATCTGTAAAAATATCCTCGCCGAGTAAATAATAAATTACCACGTTGGGTAATATTTTCGGTTATCTTAGTTGAGTATGCGTAGGTAGTATAATGGTGACGACATATTATCGGAGATACTGTACAGCTAACATGTTTTAGAAACACGTCCTCCATCCGGACATTACATTATGATTATACAAAGTTAGCACATTTTGATTCATACTCCACTTCACTTTTTATGATTTACACACGTTTTAGATTCTGAGATGAGGCGCGGACGCGCGGTGAATGTATTGATTTAACAATGATGCGTACTTTTTTTGTATCGTGGGACACTTTTTCCAGTAGAATATAATAGTTAGATTTCCACTTTGAAAAAATACTTATGTTTCTGGCAAAAAGTAAAGCTATTGATTAAATTTAAGTAGGTATTTATAATATATAATATTATATATTTAATCAATGATATACTTAGAGGCGCCAGAACCTTATTTAGGGGGAGCTTAGGGCCCCAACATAATTAGGGGCCCCCATATATTAGGTACTCTAATACAGTCATAAGTTTAGACTTATGGTATAATTTATTTATAATCTTATAAAATAAATTGAATACATATTATATAAATTATAAAAGCGATTTAGCAAAAAAACCCAAATTTATAATTCAAGTTAAAGGGCTGAAATATAATATTAGCCCCGGACTCCAAAGTTCCTAAGTAAGGCTCTGGATATATACATAACCTTTACATTGGACAAAGAAACTTTTATCTACACTTGTTATTCTACTATTACATAGGTTATTATAATAGTGTGGTCATAATATATAGGTCATAGGTATAGGTCATAGGTATTCATATTAAAAAAAGAAGATAGGCTATGGACAAGTGGGTTCTACTCTATGTTCGATACATTAAGTGTCGTGTATTCGTGTGGGTCACTGTAATGGATGTGTTAAATTTTAATTCAATGATATAAAATCATTATATATTACTAAGTATATTTTATGACATTATTATTGCTATTAAAATAATTTATTTTACTATTAGTAAAACAGTAGTTTGAATTAATTTTTGCCGAAAACATTTCATTTGATATAGGATGTATCAGTGATATACTTTTAAAGTTTCAAGTAAGTATCCACAAATAATATTTATAAATTACAAAAAATAACTAAAACCTTTTTTCTCCAAATTTGAAAAAAATTTATAAATTACCTGTTTAATAAATTGAGTTAATATAATTTTAATATAATTTTAGATTTTTTGGTCACAGTATGAAATACTTACCAAAAACCTTATTTTAATTCTTAACTATATAAATTTTATATTGGTTTGATGTAGCGCAAGTGCCCATGTGTCACATATTTATTCAAAAAGACTGTTTATATAATTTTAAGATTTTTTTGGTTAATTATGAAATACTTATGAGAAATCTTGTTAAAATTATAGTGCATACGAATCTTTAAAAGTTAAATATTTTTGAACCACTGTTATAAAAATATATGAGGAACCTTGTATTCAATTTTCAAACAATTTGACTCAGTGAAAAATGTTATATTGGCGTTTAAAGAAAAAAACTTTTAAAAATGTCAATAAATATCTCAAAATATTTTTAAATTAAATAACTTTTAGGAATTTCCAAATCAATATAATATACAAATTTTCGTGATTTTGTCTCAACTTTTTTTTTTAATCACGCTAATAATAACTTATGATGGATGTTGTATAACGTTTTCAAGCTTTTTAACAGAGTAAAAAACTGTTTATCGACAATAATTAAATAAAAACTAATAGAAATTATTAAGTCTATAAACTTTACTATAAAGTATAAATAGCTGAAGGAGTCAAAATAATCTTTTTAATGCATGACGTATAGAAATTGATATGACATATTGACATTTGGTGAAAATGTTAAGTATTTACGGTTATTCGTTTTTGAATTACACCAAAGAAACAAAATTTATTTTATCAAAAACGTATTTTGTGTAAAAATTCCCATTTTTCCCAATAGCTGGTACGCTTTTGAAAACTATATCGAATTTTAACCTTTCAAATGCACCACCTAGATTCAGTTTCCCATCAGAAAAGTTACTTAAGTTGAAAATCAAACAATTATTTCAACTACTTGCCGTGTATACACTCAAATAACAAAAAATGAATAAAAAAAATCACCATTGTAAAATCAATACATTAATCGCTCCACTCAAAATCTAAAACATTTACTGATTTACATAAAAAAAAAAAAAATTATAATTTGAATCCCCTTGATTTATGTATATATGTATAGTGTATACCTAGTTGTAATATATTTATGAAATATTTTTTTATAAGAACCAATAACTAAAAAGTAAAGACTAAACAGATAATTATTTATCCACTTAACATAAACTTTATTTCAATTTCTCATCAAGTTACAATAATTATAGTCGTTGTAATAATTAATCATGTTTTATTTAAAACTATTTTCATGTACCCAAACACATAAATTAACGGAGTATGGACACGAGTCGTAGATTTATAAAAATGTATAATTAAAATATGTACAATAATTAAATATAAAACAGAGATAACTGATCATTGATAAATAACAACTAGAAATGAGAATTGTAATGGATTTTTTTTTTAAATAAAAAGCCTTAGTTATAAAGACATTTTCCATGCATATAAGCATTAAAACAAAAAAATATTCGTTTAATAGTATTGCATGTAAGGAGTACATTATACAATTTGCTCACCGTAGTCCGTAAGCGCACCTATACTATTTTCATTATTTATAATTCTGTTGTAAATTAGGTATAGCTGGTTCTATACATGTGTTTGTGACCAGACCACAAAAGGAAATGTAAGTTTAATCACTGTATACAAGCTGAGTCAATACACTCGTAGTTAAACCTTAGTACCTAATATATTGACTGTTTTATTAGAAGTGTTAATAGGAAAAACTATCAAGAAATAAATCATATATTAATAAAGGTAGTTTATAATATTTTTTAAATCCTATATTTGTTCTTATTTTGTGATTATATTATATTATCTGGGTAGTGGGTACTTAAAACTAAATAAATAAAAATTGATTAACGAAATGTGTTTTTTATTTAACACAATTTAGAAAGAAAATATAGCCACAAAAATATAAATTTAGTTTCTATTAAATAATGATAGGGAACTTGTACAATGTTGCCTAATTTATTCAACAATTATTATTAGACACGCGCATCGGGCCATTGTAAATTCGTATACTGCACATTTCTGATTAGAATATTAATAACAAATATATTATATACATGCGTTTTAATACATATATATAAATTATATTTAAATCTAATAAAATATTTTTTTGCCCATTTGTTTGGTAAGTTTGGTTAGATACATTATACGACTTTTCAATTCATATTTTACACAAACTATATATTTATTTTTAGATTCTGAGCAGAGCAATGAATGTATTGATTTTACAATGATGTGTATCTTTTTTTTTATTATATGTGTCTGTGTACACGATAACTAGTCGAAATAATGCACCGATTTTCAACTTCAGTATCTTGTTCGATGGGAAAGTGAATCTATAATATTGGTGCATTGGGGAGGTCAACATTTTCTATACGCGTTACAATTTTCAAAATATTTTGGTATGTATTAAACTATAAATGGACATTTACAGTTTCCAATTTTTTAGTTTTTTTTTTCTATGAATGTCAATAAAACGTTATTCTTTTGACCAAAAAGCGTGAAAATTTAATACAAGGCTCTTGGATGTATTTTTAAAATAGCAGGTTAAAAATATTAAAAAATACATCGACACAATTTTTTTTTTATGAGCATTTTAAGTTCAATTTTTGACAATATTAATCAAATTTAAAATTTAATAATTATTTTGTAGTTAAAAATGTAAAAAATGTTCAACTTTTATAGTTAAACAAAGTTCCACGTGGAACGATAGGTTATATTATATAAATGACATTATTCATAATAATATCATCAAATATACTTGGTAATGATCATCATAAGGTGTCTGACCTTCTTTGGTCAGAATCATTTTTCTTATACAGTGATATTACATCATTGAATTCAAATATAACACCATCCATGACAGTAACCCACTTGTAAACTACTGTACAGCAGAGTGATACCCACTTGCTCGCCTTTTTTTATTTTTATTGAGTTAAGCAACTATGGCTATTATAGCTATTTTTATTTGTAGGGGGAGGGTCTTACAAACGCAAAACATACCAAATTCACGCTCAACAGTTCAAGTTTTATGCCGTTAGCTTACAAATTAGAGTGAATGATCCTATTATGAAACTTGATGATATGAACATTATCTGTGTTTTGATGGAAGTTTTTTTATGATAATTCAGTTTTTAAGTGAGTTATGAGCATTTTTAATTTACATTTATTATACACGCTT
Source organism: Acyrthosiphon pisum (assembly GCF_005508785.2). Taxonomy (NCBI): domain Eukaryota; kingdom Metazoa; phylum Arthropoda; class Insecta; order Hemiptera; family Aphididae; genus Acyrthosiphon; species Acyrthosiphon pisum. The sequence continues at coordinate 8,922,608 of NC_042495.1, read as the reverse complement.
AACTCGTATGTACGCGTTTGTAAGACGGAGCAACACTGCATGCAGGTATGGCGCGGGCGTCTTCTTAACCATAATCGTATAATCATACTCATGAAATCAGTCTGACCACATTTTTGAATTTCAGTCACTAATTTTCACAAATTAGATTTTAAGATTCAAACATTTTGAAAATGTAATAAATTGCAGTGTTGTTAACGTTCCTTTTATATATATCCGTTCAATTCCTATATAGTTCCTTTAGTATAAATAGGAATTCGTTCAGTTCCTCGTTCATTTATTATTAAAAAGAACTCGTTGAATTCCTCGTTCCTATAAAAAAGGAACTCATTATTTTCCTCGTTCCTCATCTTTCATGATGAATATCAATTATAATAATAATCACTAATCAGAACACAAAGTCATATGTGAATAAAAATTGGTAGTTTTGTCTATTATTTTTATAGATTAAAAACATAATAAGTAAATTAAATTTTACTCCCCAAATGTTTTTTTAAAACATTTCTGGGAATAACAAAATAATTATAATATTTACGTTCCTATTCTTAAAAATAAGGAATTAATTCACATTCCTATTCCTTTATAAAATAAAGGAATTAATTTCTTCATTTGTTCCACGAAAAAGGAATCAATTCCAGCCTGTTCCTTAACAACACTTATTATAAATGTATCTATTATTTAAAAACAAACAAAAGTTAAATTGAAAAAGTGGCCCAATCAATCTCATTTTTCACGCTTCACGCTTTTAAACCTGTGTTTTACAACCTTTTTATCACCGCTTAGTTATATTATATACATAGATGATTGATCGTATACTGACGGATGCAAAATTAGGAGTTTTTACTGTCCATGTAGCACATTTAAAAGACAGAGACAACAAATATCAGTACCCAATCAACTCGAGTTGAAATCAAATGATAAATAATCATTACGCTAATAATATTAACAACCTATAATTATTATAATATGATAAAAATATAATTAAATTATTTAAAACATGATGACAAGAAAAGTCATTAAAACTGTTATATCAATATGCAATAAATAATAATATTAATACCTATACCTACCTAAAATAATTGCTTTTTTACATATTTCGTGCATACATACACGAATACACGATACCTACACGTATACAGTAACGTATTAATGTTGTTATCCGATGATTATAATACACGGAATTGACGTGGGTGCTGATAATATAATATAGGAATATAACGCAATGTACACAATTTTTTCATAATTTTATAATTATTTGGTCATAATATAGTTTTATAAAAATTTAACATTTCAAAAATAAATAACCCTGCAACAATAACCCCTATACAACCACGTATCCCTTTGGTTATAACTATATAGGACTTGGAATTTATAGCACTAAAAAGTTTTGAAAATTAATTAGGTACACTATTGCAATTAAATAAAACACCCACAATTGCACTTAAATGTACGACTCATAAGTCATAACTATAACTGTATCCTTACAAGAAACCCACTGCAGCAGTGAATAATATAGGTGTAATGATGCGCGCAGTCTCACCTATTGGGGCTTGGACGTGCCGCCCTCGTCTCGTATTCCTACAATCCTTGCAGGAAACTGGTGACCTTTTGTCGGTCCAAAAACGAAGAGAATCACTGATATTATCATCACAGACCTACCTACTCATCTTTCTGCTGCAGGAATGTCGTCGCACTGCCCACCACTATCATCGGCGCGTATACTGGTTTTATCGAAAATTAAACACGCGGCATCGCGACGGACGTGGAGAAGAAGGCCTGCGACGATAGCGTTTTCCTCAGACCGTAGACTTGCACGGACGGCAACAATTATTATTATCGCAGTTGCCCGGTCGCGTGTACCACGGTGTACCAGCCGTAATGCCTCGTAAATAACATGAAACGTGATCGGCGATCGCCGAACTCATACAGTGCTCGAATCGACGGTAATCCATAATATGGTTTACGTTACCAACTCGCGAACGGATAACCGTGATATTACAGTGGCCTTTCGCCGTGTCCATATCGTGCAGTGCCGTTCGATTCTCGATCAAACTGTTTTCACGTAGCCGTTTGCGATGACATCCTCATGCCATGTTGTCCAAGTCTTACAAACGTATTTACAACATGTCACATGGCAAATTTACGTCCAGCACTATAATATTATGTTTTAAGGGAGTTACGATGAGTATATATGTATGTAAAATATAGCAATCTAAAAATGCTCATAACTCGCTTTAAAATTAAAATATCGTAAAAACTAAAAAGCCGAAATACAAACATAGATGATGATTATTTTTGATAATAGATCAATTCAAAACACAACTGCGCTGTTTGACCATATATTTAATATTCTATCCTGTGATTTGACGACACCTCGGCGAAACGAGTCTTGCATAATATATATTAGATATTGCAATATTTGTGCGGTTCAGTTGCGTATCAAGGGAGGAGGGAAGAGTTAGGTTCGGAGGAAGTTGTAACCTCCCCGAAAATTGTTAAATAATAAAATTTTGAAATAAAATTTTCAATATTTTATTTTAACACCCCCCCCCCCCCCCCTCAAAAAAAATCGTGATACGCCAATGGTGCGGACAATCAAACAACGAACATGAATTTTATTTAAATGTTTAAATTAAAAATAAAACTATGTAATATTGTAATGTATTTATGTATATGTATAAGTGTATAACCATTGATTATAAATAGTACTATTTATAATCAATGATATAAGTATATAACGTATAGGTGAAAAGTATAAGTACCTATAAATTATAATATGATAAAGTAGGTCGTTGAAAATACCTATGTGATGTACAAGTATTTAAGACTAAGTGGTTTTTTTTATGAAATGTACATATGTATTAATTTAAAATTTCAATCGTTTTTTTTTTTTTTTTTGCTTTGCCGCTGAACTTCATTTTTTCGGTGCACGGTTTTTTAGTTTTTAATAGTTAAAGTTCGGTCACGTCTCGGTCAACTCTCGGGTTGTACTGTTCATTCTATTGTATTATGTTTTAAGAGGACGTGATACCAGCATGTGTACAAGCATGGCTTTTTAGTATATTTTAATTTTAACGGGAATTATGAGTATTTTAAAATTGTACATTTTTTATATATCTTAAAATACTCATAATCCGTTTTAAAATTAAAATATACTAAAAATCCTATGAGGTTGCCTAGATAATAATCTTATCTTTAGATTTTATGAGAGGTCAATTCACTTTAATTTTTAAATTAACGGAGCTACACGTGTTCTGCTGAGCGTAAAATTTGGTATCTTACGCACTTGTAAGACGGAGACAACACATGCGGGTATCACGTCCTCTTAAGACTGCATTAGAGTGAGATATAGTAAATAATAAAATAATCTTGAATGTCATAGTACGAACGATAAACTGGAACCTATAAATAAATTTGTTAAAAAATGTCATAGTGCGGATAACCTGACGGGTGCTAATAGTTTACGTGCTCATAATAATAGTTGAGGTGCCCGTTTCCAACGTACATCAATCACCTATGTAGGTATATTGTATATTATTCACAGATTTCTCTTAATAAACCTTACCGTTATTGACAATGTAATGTAGTTGCACGTCAATATGAAATAGTATGACTATTGACTATGTTATTACTTATTATATTAAGAACTGTCAACTGTGCATTGTTTAACATTGGTAAGTAAATTGCATGCAGCTTACACAATCACACCTATATTATCGTTTAATAGTGCGTTTATTCAAATTCTGATTTTTGGAATACAGGGCCGGATGCCCGGATTAACTCATTAGGAACTGTCAAATATTGTCACAGTGGCACAGTGCATATACGAGGACAGGGCCAATACGCGGCTAACAAATAACAGCTGTAGGTCGTAGGTGGTAGGTGTGCCCAGCCTATAACCTTCATGCTTACAAACCAAAACAAAAATCATTAATAAACAGAATTAAAGTTATTATAAAAATCAAGGAACTCGATCTGATTCATTCTATAGGTACATGACAAGTGTACATCGTCAATAAGGAGTACACTGTAATGGATGTATTACATTTAATTGTATATAAAACAACTCTGAGCGGACTGAGAAGTGAATCAGTATAATATGTCTAAGGATATTTTATTATACATTTATGATTCATATTGCTATTAGTAATTTATATTTCAATTAGTATAATTATTAGTAGTAGTTCAATTAGTTAGATCTTAGATACATTTTTTCAAAAAAAAATCTAATAGGTCCCACTTAAGATATATTATTATAACTTGTAACATTATTTAATATAACATTACTATCTGTAGTTAACTTATGTATACCCTATTACCGTTTAACGTTGTATAATACAGAATACAGATGCGTGGTATAAATATCATAAATTAATATAAATATTTTTAAAATGTTGTTGAATATACTAAAAATAATATGTACGCAGTAACGAAAAGTCCCCCACAAACAATATTTTTGAATTACAATTTACAGCAGATAGATACTTTTTCCCGACAATAGATAAACAGGTTTTATTAATAATAATTTGGGGAGGGAGAAATACTATACTTTATTGATATTAATGTTTTGATAGTTTGAGACACCATTTTCCTAGGGCCTCCGAATAACTTAATCCGGCACTGCTCCCATGTAATAAAAAATAAGCAGTACGTATACTTGGTATATTTAAAAATTTTAAAAATCAGAAATTGAACGAATGAACACAGTTAAAGGAAAACATGGGTGAATCACTTAGTACAGGCTTGTAAAATTCAAGCTAAAGTCGACTGTGCGCGGCTGTATGAAACGTAAATAAATATTATGTCGGTCGTGGCCTGCGCTTTGCATGAGCGCAGAGCGATGCATGGTTATACACTTATACCATAGTATGACAAGACTATAATAATAGTACACTCTTTCGGCCACTTTTGGAGACGGCGCTGCAGCATCGTTTCAATGTTTGAAATCGACGTTCAGGACGCGTAAGCGCCTTAAACGCGTTCGCCCCTTCGCCGTTCACTGTTCACTACTAGTCACTGATGGTAGTCAGTACCGATCAGTGCGTCGCATCATGTCAGGGATCCGTCTCCAGCATTTCATTGTACCAATATTATATAATATTATACGCTGACGGTCGCTGATGCGTTGTTTGAAATTGTTGATGTTTTTAGAAACTCCCATAGTCCCATGAGCCACACCATCACCATACACTCGCACACCCTGATTTTTTTTTATCTACAATTGGCCTAGGCGTCATTGATACTATGGCTTTACCACCTTGGCCTTCAGTTTGCCAATCTTTGATTGTGTATTTTCCCTTTTGGCTTTTGTTTGATATCCTAATTCCAAATATAGCTATTAATCAAATGTATGTGATCAAAAATTTAAAAATAATAAAATCTGAATGATAAGGCACCTACCTAAAATTTGAATATTTTATATTTAATTTATTAATTTATATGTTATGTACGAACACTAAGTATGTTTTTATAATAATAACAATTCTATAATGAAAACACAAGAGACGTTTTTTTTAACGATTAACTTGGTGGTGAGGGGGGGATTGGCCTCTTAAATTGTTTGCCCACCCTTAAAAAAATGAAATGACGCCCCTGGATAGTGCACTAGTAGTTAGTGCCTAATTACTAATTAGTATCCATCCAGTGGCGGACTATATGCCGGCGGGAAATCAGGACAATTCTCGGTGGGCAGCGTACTGTTATTTATTATAATTAATGATCATAATATAGGCATTCCTGTTTTATGGCTGTAGAGAAAAATATATTGAATAATATTGATGTTGAAGACATTAATGACGTTGTTAAAAATAAAAGTGATCTAAATTTTATTAGAAAAAAACTATGTACATTTTTTTAAATTTAATATTATATTCTGTTTTAATTAGGTGCACAGTATGAGTCATTATGTTCAGTAAATACTAATTTAAGAGAAACATATTCAATACCTACAATTTCAAAATAAACATGAATTTATACCATGAAAAAAAATCACTAAATGTCTCAACGACGATTTTAAACAAATTTGAGTTGCGAATTTTTTTCAGTAGATGCATAATTTATTAATGTACTCTGGTACTCGTAATCACGAATTAATATATACCTAGGTATATATTAATTCGTGCTCGTAATAATAATAATAATGTTCCACCACAGTTTTATTCAATTTGTGGTTACACTGGCAGTACAGGAAGATTGTTGTTTACGTATATTTTATTTTTGAAGTATACAATGTTTCTAAAACGTTATTGTTAATTAATATTTGTATGTCTTATAATATTATACTTTGTTAAAAATATGTGTACACCGTATGCGATAACGAAATCAAATCCGAGGAGCGAGGACTCGTTTAAAATATAAATAGTCGTAGGACGTAGGTATATAAATTCGGTGTCCATTAGAATATTGTGAGATGCATAGAATATAGATAAAGAAGTATGCACAATTGCAACGACTACGCCTATAGTCACTACGGACGCTACGGTATTGTGGCAGAGGCACGGGTGTCTGGTGGCCGGTGGGGATATAACAACCGTATGATATCCCCACCTTTTGTGTAACACAAATTTCTGATCACTCCGTATATTATACGGCAAAAACAAAACTACTTTTTTTTTGTAGACAAACGACAATTATAATTGATGCGATAAATCAAGGCAATTAACTACTAATGTCGTGTAGAAAAATTATCGCTTGTAACTTTGGAACTTTTTATAACAGTTGACCTGTATGATAGAATATTAACGAGTATTGAGTTTTCGACCAATTTTTGACTCAAGTTTAAAAGTTAGGTATTCTCATTCGTAGATGGTTATTATTTATTAAAATAATAATTCAATTTCTTCTTTAAACACTTGTAAGTTGTATTGTTGTAAAGTCTATAGTATATTATTATTTATTATACTCTATAATAATATACAGTCAACTCGCGATATAACGAATATCGATATAACGAAAATCTTGATATAACGAATAAAACTACCGGTCCCTTGAAAATATCGCGGTATAATATAATTTCGATATAACGAATTTTTTTCTCGGTCCCTTGAAATTCGTTATATCGCGAGTTGACTGTAATTATGGTGTAAATCATTCTGCGATTATGGTAATAATAATACTACATACTATATGCGTCAAATACCGTCAATGGCCGATAGTCGATACGTGTGATATTATAGTTATATAGTAGTTGTACAATGTACATATAGGTGCATTATACATAATACATATTATTAGGTAGGTACTTGCATTTAAATAAGTTAAACACCAAAAATCCTTGTATACAATTATTATAGTGAAACAAGTGAAATAATTAGTTTACTTAATAACGAGTTTCACCGTTTTACGGTACATTATTGTAATTCGAATGACCATAATATTATCTAAAAGATGGTTTAGCAATTTTTATTCTTCAGTATTAAACTTGTATTATATACAAAATAAAACAATTTTAAAATGACTAACAGCCGCATTGGCGAAGCAGGGGTCTGGCTAAGTCCTTCTAAATATAAAATAAACACACTCATTCCCCAAAACTCGCACAGTAATACAACTGTAGCCTGTAAGTCCTCATTAGTTATTATTATGAATAGAGCATCTACCTGCAATGTATTTTATATTTCTTCATAAAATATATTAATCAATAATCAAACTTATATATAACCTATATTTAAACTGTATATATTATTCGAGGACATATTACTTTCAAGCCAGTAAAATTCTATTCTTTTTAGCATACATTATATTTTATTCGTGTGGATAATAAAGCTTAAACAATAGAGTCAGGCTTCAGCCCCTCCAAACAATTTTATAAGGTTCCGATTAAGCTGTATAAAAGTATTTTAAGAGGATGTCAGAGCGCTGTTTGTTTTTTCTCTCTGGCCCGAGATTAAAAAAAAATTTTTATTACTCATACATATTATCGATTATAATATTTTTGACGGTAGGCATATCGATTTGTCTAAAAATTGTCTCAAGCAGTTTAATATTCATTTAAATGTACAAAATGTTTTTTGTAATTTTATTGTCTAATATAAATTCAAATAATAATAAAATATAAAACGTATATGTTAATTCCTAAAAAATATTAAGCATTATAATTTTTGTTATAGGTAATTTCTCTCTAAATTTACTTAAAAATTACGGATGTTACACCGACATTTGTTGTCTCTGTTGTACAAATGAGTAACATTATACCAAATTTTACGCTCAGCAGTTATAGGTTAAAATTGTACAACTTAAAATACTCATAGCTCGCTTTAAAATTAAAATATAATAAAAAGCCTATGACGTTATTAATATATAATATATATGTATACCTAGATAATAAGCTTACCTTTAAATTGCCTAAGAGGTCAATTCACTCTAATTTTTAAACTAACAGACTCAAACGTTTTTGCTGAGCGTCAAATTTGTTATGTTACGCGCTTATAATTCGGAGACGACAAATGTCGGTGTAACGTTCTCTTAAGCCTACCTTTAGCTACTTAATTAATTATCCATGTTTTAGTTATAATAATAAATTGATAGTACCTATAAATATCGAATACAAATGCAATGGAATAATATGAATCAATATAAATTTCAATAAATAATTTCAAATAATCGGGTTCGGGTTTATTAGCCAAATACATTATATAATTATCTAATATTGATTATTGTCTATTGATAATTATTTATCAACATGCACAATTTCAGTTATACAAATAAAATACACAACTGCAGTAACGGAGAGGGGAGGTAAAAGTACAAGTTTACTGCAAAAGTTTCAATGATTTTTCACGGCTCGGAGTTGAACTGTATATAATTTATAATTTTATATGCTCCCTTATTCCCCTGGCAGGTATATCATACCAGATATTATTATATTAAAATTACACTATTACATAAGTGTTTTGTTTTTTAAATAATTCTTACAATAAATTATTATATTTAAATTCACAATATTATTAGGTACCTATAAGTATGTATAAATGTATTTATTATATAATATTCTATACACCAGGGGTGTCTAAACGGTCGATTTCTGCAAAGTCGATCCCCTTTGTTAGAATGCATTATTATAAATTTAGTAACCCCCGCCCTAATATATCCCAGTGACCTGCACTGTCGACAATAGTTGCATGTATTTTTATGGCAAAATATATATTATTCACGGTAGATCTTTACCGAAAAAAATTTGACTACTCCTGTTATATACATTTTACTATATTATAATGAATAACAACATTATATACAGACTAGATATACTTGACCGATTATATACCTAATTGCTAAATTAATATAATGTACTGCAGTATGTACACTGTACAGAGACGGCAGCACTACGGCTTACAAATATCTCAAGTATCATAGGTACCTAAATTATACCTTCTTATATAAATTGCCACTTGTCACTATATTAGAACATAATATTAGCCATTATATGTACCGACTATAAACTATATACAGGGGTTAAAGTGGGAAAAAATTTCAGAGGGGGCTAATGTCTCCATATATAGTTTTAAGCGTTTCATATATACATTTTATGTATAATGTCTAATGTATAAAATCCTAATTTGTTAAAGGGGACGCTTTTAAACCGCCATCAGAGGTAAGGGGACTGAGTCTTCCTGCGTCCCCCCACTTTAACCCCTGACTGTATACTAAATAAATATGAGTATTAATAAACTATATTAGTGTGTAGGTTGTAGGACTATATAGGTACATACGTATTATATATGTACATAATTAGGCCCGCGCATTCAGACGAAATTATTTGTGAACGGGTCCTGCTCCCTCACCTTTAAAAGTCGCGGAGTAAATCCAATCGTCCTCGGATACCCATCGGTATGCTACGTCGTTGTACCGGCGTAACGGATCTTCGTTCAGTACGCCGTTGGATCGCAAGTCGGCGAACACTCCGCCGGGCACACGGCCTGTTCCAAAGACACCTGAAAACATGGCGGTGTATATATAATATATAGCCATATAGGTACAACAATGTATAATTAATAAAATATTATAATAAGTAATAACACATTAGGTATACTCGTCTTTCAGATAGGTCGCGACTCGCGAGTATGCGTATAGGTGTAATATAATATTTTACAGTGTGCTGCATGACATGTATTAGTATATTGATCCCATAATGAACCAAAATATTTTTTATTGTTTTCAAAAAATACATTCGGATATTCGGATGCCTAGGTAGTTGTGGATCTGAATTATATTACAGTGCAAAAATATCGATTGTAAATCACTCAGCACGGTTGTGATTTGTGGTGACGGAAAAAACCGTCGTTTAAATTGAAAAAAAGTCGAAAGTAGAAAAGTGTCAGTTAATTGTCGATGAAAGAGGGATGGGGAGAGGGGGGGGCGAACGAAGTACCTAAATATAATAGTCAAAGTTTACAATTATTATTAAGGTCCCGTGTCGACCATTTCATCACTCACTGGTATTCCTGTTAGCGAAGCGCCAGTGAGACGAGTCCAATGACAACTCGAATACCGTGCTGGACGTGGCCGACGAGCACAGGAGGAACAGTGCTGCAATCATTTCTTCTACGACTCGCATGATTCCAGCGAGCACGGTGCCGTATGCGTACCGGTTCACCAGCAAAAGTCGTACTGAATACTGATAGACGATAGTGTCAGAGGCCAGAGCCCGAGTGTCGGAGTGTGATGGTCACTCTAATCGTTCGGACTCTGTCCGCAACTAGGTGCCGTCTCCCGTGTTCATACACGACACGAGTGTAATCTTAACATTAATGTTATAAACATAACGTAGTCGTATAGCTAGGTATACAGCGAACACTACGACGTTGCTTATTATTTAAACGCCTTTAAACGACTGCTTTTCAGTTTACATCGTATAGGTAGTGCCTATTAGGTACGTCAGCAGCAGCTGATGTGCGTACAATGTTGTACTGTTTGTATTATTGTATTCAATGTACGATTTTACGGGTATAATATTATTATACTAATAATACGAACAAAAATCCTCGTATTCGGGTATAATACTACTCTAAACGAGTCTAGAACATTACGACATAATACACGACGCGTATACAATTAATTATTGTAATACAGTGTTCTGTACACCAGTCCGCCAATGTATTAATAATATTGTAGCGTTCCATCCGGTACCTGTACGGCTGTACAACTATTATACAATATTATAATTTTAAAAAACAATATACAATTATTATTATTCCTGGTTATTTGTTATTATTATAAGATCGTCGCGTTGTTATTATTGTATATTATTATTATTAGTATACAGCGTTTGCGTACGTGCCGCAGTACCACGCATGCTCCCCGGTCGGAACGCGACCCCTCTACCCACCGCCGAACAACTCCACGGCTGACGACCGAACGCGAACCGTCCAGCGCCACCGACTGGCAGACGGCAGTCGAAGTTTGACTGCTTTGGCTTGCGGACGTGCGTTCACCGTTCCTACGACTACGCCCCCCAATCGATAACGACACCGTTCGTTTTCGTTTGCCAATTCGAACGTAAACCGTTCGCGTCACAAACGCCTAATCCGTTTCCAGCCGATTCCTACTATCCACACGACCGTTCCGAAAGACCTGGGAGACGCGCGACCAGGACAACAAAAACAACAACAAACAACAATGGAAGAAGACCAAAATGGCGTCGCCGCCGCAGTCGTCGGGCGGCCGCCGAACAGCGAAACCTGCGGAATGATCGTCAACCACGGTGGTGGCGGGGACGGGCCGACGGCTACAGCGGCGGCTGCGGCCGCAGCGCCACCGACACCAGCACTCCCAGCGGCGGCGGCAACAGCGTTCGGAGCCCCGGCGCGCCCAGCGCCACGGTACGGCGCCCATCTCAACTGCAACAATAACAATTCGGTCATCAAAGGGCAGCTAAAGGTACATGTCGTCCATAACTATAAACTAAGTAACCGACTTTTCCCCCATGCTTTATAATCCTCAAAGGCTACACCAGGTTTTCTGATTTTCTTTGTTCCCTCGATGGCTTTATGACGAAGAGCAAACGTCTCTAAGAAAATGTCGGCGGACGTGACGTGTACTAGGCTATTTATTTAATAATATAGATTTCATCGAGTAAATATCTTCGGCCTTTGATGAGTTTTTATTTTTTTACGAATTCACGGCATATCGGGTTCCAACCGTCGCTAAATAATATAAAAAATTAATATATATTTGCGTACTTACGCCACAGTTTAATGTGAGTGCTGTCCGTGTGGAATGAAAATATGAAATGCACTAACCAGTGTGCCAAGGACGACCACTATTATAGACCGATTATAAAACATGTTTTTTTTCTTCGATTATTATTGTTGTTGTTGGTTTACAATTCCAGTGCCTTATGGCTTAAAAGTATTGCGTCGTAATCAACTCTGCTGTCTAGTTGACTTTTAGATAACTTGTTCTTCAACAGTTTGCGATCTGTAGATATTTCGGGAATTTTTCCATTAAAATAAAAAAATCGTCGATTTTTTGATAATACCTACCCTATTATTACCTATTCACGATTTGAGGTAATCGTGTGTTGAACTAGATAGTTTATTTGGAGGAGGGGAAGTTATAAAAATAACATTCAGGACTTCATAATCTTTATCGAATTATAAGAAATAAACATATAAGTTTGAAAAATACCTTTCGAATTCTGACTATCATTTATCTTAGTACATTTGGCACTCAACAAAAATATATTACTTACCTACCTCAACATAAGATTCTTGTGGGTCTGTTGCATTGTTTATTTACATTTCAATTTCCTGGACATATGAATAACCCTAGAAATACAATCAATGCCGCAACTAGGCTTTGTGGGGCCCTAGTGCAAATTTTATTGTGGGGGCCCTCTTAAAGGCATTTTGTCTTTTGGGGGGCCCTACTTAAGTGGAAAGAAGGCCCATTTGGGGGTGCTACGGACCCCCAGTCCCCCCGCTAGTTACAGCACTGTAAGAAATGTATGCTTATGTTGCAGCAATATAAAAATGAAGAATTAAAATTTTTTTATCATATTTAATGTCCTAAAATGCACCTAATTTTATATTGAATTATATCCACCCTAAATATCCAGATTGAAAGATCAACTCTTTATGAATCAATAGTTAGTACTAAGTTTTTTTTCATCGTTTTAAAACTAATACAATATTTTATAGGGTCCCGGTACTCTAGATCACAGAAATAGACGTACGCGTCGTGGTAAGCGTAAAAGCAGGAAGCAAACACCATACATGAAGGATGGAAGATTATATCGAGACAAAGCTGTGGCTCCCAACAACACTAATCAGTTTTTAATGGATGATCATAATGATGGAC
>NC_042495.1:8904908-8909265 GCF_005508785.2 Acyrthosiphon pisum | reverse complement strand
CGGTTTAGGTACTCGTTATTATAATAACACCGAAATCCCTCCTAAAATATTCAAACAAGCTGTTTAACATGTAAATCAATATGTATAATATGATACGTGTACCTCAAACCGTCACATACAATTATAAAAATCATCATCATATAATTAGGTACGCAACTAAACACATGCTGCGAGTGGTATGCTTATGGTTGTAATAAGTTTAATCAAATTAAATACTAATTCAAAAATATAATATGTGAACTATATTCTTAGAATTCGAATACAACAAAATATGCACAAACAACTATATAATTATTATATTATGAGAAATATGAAAAATAAGCAAAACAGTTGTTACTATAGACTCCTGGTATTATTAAACGGATGGCCATATCAACAATAGCTACGTTTTGAATGAATACTATAAAAAACATGCAAACTAAGTCCCAAGTAAGCAAGGATTCAGGGTAGAACCTAAGAGTCTTCAACCCGCCCCCTTTTGAAAATGTTATACATCGTGTAATTATTCAAGTAAGTAATAAATAGTTTATATGTCTTAAATTCCATAAATTTAAAATTTAAAATGTAAATACAATTGTTAATATTGTTAAAATCTTATAATTATTTAGCCCCTCTCCAATATTTCAGATTCCTAGATCCGAGCCTGGTCTCTAACTTACTACGTATTAGTTACTTATAACTTATAAACAGTACCTATAGTAATTAATGTAGATACCTATTATGACATAGGTATATAGGTATACAAATTCAGACTGCCGTAATATTATTGAATATAATTATTTAAAATTCGACAAAATATAAGTCGTGTATGCCAATTTACATTTCTGATTGCAATTACGACACTAGAGGCGAAACCGGCTGGTCGACAGGGGAATGCGATACGGGGGCATAAATTGTTTTCCGACCGGAAGCACCGTTGCGCACTATATATTAAACATTAAGGGGCAAGGGGGTTGAAAGTTTGTGACCGGGGTGAGACGGGACACACATAAAATCGGGTAATTCGGATACGAGACCTATACGGACGTATAATCGACGCGAGTCCCGCGGGATGGTGTGCGACGGCACTGCACGATTTTATTGGATTTGATTGAGAAAGAAAACGGACAAATCTCATTGGCCATTACGCTGTACACCATGCACATATATACACCGTGTTTATAATATATGCCGATAGGTACCCAAAAGCCTTGGCCGTAGCGCCAGTGATCAGATCATGATTACTGATCGTGTTCTCCAAAAATAATCACGAAAATATCACTGATAGCAAATGATTGACTAAAAATATTATTATAATATTATCATTACAAAATTTCTGTCAGGGATGGTGAATAATTATTTTGTGAATAAAAATGCAAGACAGTGTCGTAGCCAGGATTTTTTTCAGGGGGGGGAGGGGGGGTTGATCTACTTTTACACATTAAATAAGTACTATAGTACTATAGCACAGATAGATAGCTGAAAAGTGTTAATACTTTTAGTACATTTTTAAATATTTTTAATACAATTAAAGACTTTTTGAGCGACGATCATATAGACCATTAAAATAATTTTTTAATTTTCTCAACATTTCGGATGGGGGGGCTGCAGCCCCTCAGCCCGTCGCATGGCTAAGCCACAGATGCATTACTTTTTTATTTTAATACCCCATAGACTTGACAATTTAACACAAGATTCCTCATGAGTTTATTTATTGGAAATTAAAAAAAAAGATTAACATAATGCCACATACATTTATTAAGAGCGATTCAAGTACCTAAACATTTTGACGACATTGCACAGGATATTTCTGTACATATAAAATTAATAATTACAATAATAACATTTAGGTAGGTATGTAGCAATAGTTTCGTTATTGTGTATTACTAACAACTATACCTATATCATAATAATGCATATAAATATGATGCATTCAATACAACTATACAATGCACATAATTAAAAACTACTTGGAATCATTAAAAATATGATGGCGTATAAATGATATACTTATCATTTATAAATCATTTTTATCTCATAAGGAGGTTATTAGTTTCTCCTTGATACAGTTAGTAATTTGTACGAATGTTCGATCCGGACATTATATTATATTATTACTGTTTACATTCAATCTGGTCACGATTTCGTTACAATGTCAAATTACATAAACAACATGGTATTTATTTGATTCACCTCCAATAGCGAGCTTACATACAAACCAGTATATACACAGATATGATGATGACTACGAAAATTAATTATGTTCAAATACAAGCACATGCGTAATATTTAACTTGGGTTAACGTTTCTCCGGCTATATTTTGCACACGCCGAACCAATAAAATAAACGATGACATTGAGTTTTTTAATATACCTTTAATCGTAATGATTTTTGAAGTTTATTGCATTCAATCGGTTCGTTTAACAGGAAAGGTATTGACAGCCGAGCTCGGATTATGAGGACCGGGAAAGCAGTTACGCTGTTAGAGCTCACACTTATTAGAGGCCAGTTATTTCCCCTAAAAATGTTGTTTATCATAAAATATAATTTTAAAAATATATTATAAGTCTGTAAGCTCACACAGTAAAATATATAAATTTAAATCTCATAACACCTGCTTATATGAACGTGTTACATCTGTTAACGACTGTAATTGAAAATAGGTTATTAGGCTATTGAAAATTGGCACACAGTCAAATGTAGTAATAATATTTATCATAATATACATGTATTTAATCATACTACAATTAGGTTGTTATACATATTTGTATGTAATTTGTTATGAGAAATTAACTAATGATATATAGGTAATATTATTTCACCATTAATGTTGATAAAAAAAAGAGTATGTATTCACAATACCTATATATAACATATATATGACGTATATACTATAATACTATATACGTATGTCTTAGGTACACGTATTGTAGTTTTATTAATATTTTATTTTTAATCGATAAAATTAATAAAATTATAACGATAATGACAAAAACAACTTATTACTTACTTATTACATTAACCAGAGGAGGTAATTTAAATTTAAGAAAGGCCCGCGGTTCATGACGATCTTGTGACCTATATGGCCCAATTAATTCTCCAGATTCGATGAAACATGTATATAGTTACCTACTGCAGGTATTTGTAAGTAACCAATAAATCTCTAAGCAGGAGTTAGATACCTGCAAGACTGCATAGACAAAACTATGAGTTACTGACTGGATAACATACCATGTTCGAATATAAAATTAAAATTAAAAACTTCTTTAGTAATTAGAATTTTTTCATATACATCACTTGGCCTGCAGTCCTAATAACATTTTATAGTTTTAATTATGATGTGCAGGAGTGAACACCAGTTTGTAAATACCTAATAATAATTGTTATCATGCGCATTTAGGTATAAATTCTGAAATCGGTGATACCAATTGGTACAAATTATAGCACAATTAATGGGGAAAAAAATTCAAAATCCAAACATTGGTAGGCTAGGATAACCCACCTCACAAAGTCTTTTATGTACGATACGCGTTTATAATAATTTGAATAAACTGCGTACCTCATTTTATCCCAATTGAACCCTACGTTGCGGACGGATTATCATGATTCATGAAGCCTAACACAATACGTAGAACGTAGATACTGGCTGTGAGATAAATATCCGTTGGCCATTATACCATGATGATACACAAAGTAATAATAATAATAATATAATAGTATGCAAGCGCACTGCAATCGATTATCCCATTAAACGGCGCGAGTGACTATACTATACCTACTATTATAATAAATAAACACCGCCGGGAATGCCTGGCGAGATATTGGCGCAAAAATTAGTGCTCGTTTATTATATACCTATATATATATATAAGTAGATATTCTGTTGACGGTAAATTATTATTATTGATGCACTCCAAAGAGTCTATAAGTACTGTCAGCACTAAAGGTTGTCCGTACGAATTACGTCGACCGTACGAACGACCACGAATATTATATTTAACACGTCATACGCCTATATGATTATATCGGAGCACATATGTGTGTGTGAGTGTAAAGTAACTCTTTATAGCAAAAAGAAAAATTGTTTAAACAACGTTATAGAACCCATGGGGTTAAGAGCTAGAGATGAAAACAAAAAATAGTGTTAAATCAAAAGACATTACAATAAAATTAATTATCTCAGGATTTGAACTTGAATCTGCATGCGTATAGATTTTTATTAGTTTAAAATTTTACAAACTACAAATCATTTTTACCTGCAAGGGTGATATCTTTATCTTCGATTAAAATAAAAATATACTAGGTATTCAACTAAAAAAATACCATCAAACGTGAAAAGTGGAACTGAATAATTAATGATGCCAAGTCTTGTAGGTA
>NC_042495.1:8903425-8904808 GCF_005508785.2 Acyrthosiphon pisum | reverse complement strand
AAAATTGAACATTTTATAAATTTTTAACTACAAAATAATTATTGAATTTTAAATTTGATAAATTTTGTCAAAATTTTAACTTCAAATGCTTATAAAAAAATTGTGCCTATGTATTTTTAAAATTTTTCAACTGCCATTGTAACAATTTATCAGGAGCCTTGTATTAATTTTTTACACTTTTTAGATAAAACTTTATTGATATTTATTGAAAAGAAAACTAAAAAAATTGAAAACTTACAATGTCCGTAAACAGCTTAAAAAGAGTCAAATTATTTTCAAAATGTTATCGTATATAGAAAATGCAAATATAAACATTCAGTGAAATTTTCAAGTTTCTATAGTCATTCGTTTTTTAATTACAACAAAATAAGAAAATCGTTACGTAAGAAATCGAGTGAATATCAAATGTTGTAAAAATATGAATTTCAAACACTCATAAAAATTTAATTTGAGTTTCTTATAGATATTTTTTTGTTTGATAAAGGTAGA
The DNA here is from genome assembly GCF_005508785.2 of Acyrthosiphon pisum. Lineage (NCBI taxonomy): Eukaryota > Metazoa > Arthropoda > Insecta > Hemiptera > Aphididae > Acyrthosiphon > Acyrthosiphon pisum. Next base: position 8,904,319 of record NC_042495.1, on the reverse strand, counting down.
TAATCCTATAAGGAATCTTGTATTACATTTTAAATCTTAGTTCTAAAAAGAACAATTTTAACGAATTATTAACTCAATATAATTAGCTAATTTTCGTGATTTTTCCATATTTTGTCAATTTTTGAACTTTAAATGCTAATAAAAAAAAACTGTGACTAAGGATTTTTAATATTTTTCAAATGTCATTGTAACAATATAATAGGAGCCTTGTATTACATTTTCAAGTATTTTTACTCAACAAATAAAGTTTTATTGACATTCATAGAAAAAAAACTAATTAAATTGGAAACTGAAAATATCCGTAAACAGCTCAATACAAATCAAAATATTTTGAAAATTTCATCATGTACAGAAAATGGAAATATTAACAACCAGTGAACATTTCATGTACCTATAGTCATTCATTTTAAAGTTACACCAAAAACTAATATCAATTTTCTCGAAAACAGATTTTGCGTAAAAATTCCCGTTTTTCCTTAATTTTTCTTTTGTTTTTCACGGCGCTTTTGAAAACTATTGGAAAAATTTTACTTTTGACCCCCCCAAAGTACCAACTAGATTCACTTTTCTATCAAAAAAGATAATGTTGAAGACAATCCAAGCATTTTTACTGTCCTAAAAGGTGATGACAGACACAAAAAAAAAAAAAAATAAAAAAAAACACACTTCATTGTAAAATCAATACAATATAAATTCATCGTTCCACTCAGAATCTAAAATTAAGAAAAAAACGGGAATTTTTACGCAGAGATGGTTTTTGATAAAACTCTACAACAAATGACCGTAGATATATGCAAATTTCACTGGTTGTTTATATTAGCATTTTATATACACATGTATATCATATGTTTATTTTATCAATTCCTATACTTGATAAAATTTTTAAAATATTTT
>NC_042495.1:8900600-8902388 GCF_005508785.2 Acyrthosiphon pisum | reverse complement strand
ACCTATACATAAATGTTAAATAAATAATAAACATAATTTAATTTAACGCAATTTTTTTCATAAAATATTGGGTGGGCTGGTTAGAATAAAATCTTTGCTCCTTGTTTGAAAATAGTTCGCCTCGCCACTGTTTCATAGTCAATATGTAATATACCTAGTCACATTATTCAAAATATTTATAAATCAATAATAGTCTCAATAGTAGTCCGGAATATTACTCCGGAACTAATTTATTAATCAATAACATTGTTGATAAAGCTGAGGGGCTCGGCTCACGGCTCGCGTCAGATATCATAATAATTGGTGTAATAATACGTGAAAATAATAAATTACAAAATTTTGGCAAGGTGAATTTGGCAACATCGCATAAAATATTCTATGCTCAATCGATTTATGCTCAATCGTGCTTTACCGAATAAAATACCCAAGTTGGTAGCTCCATTGGGAGCCCTCCTACATAATTTTTCATGTTATGTAATCCTCTTCATCATTATTAGTTGTTGTGCTTAATTGTATAGTTGTATATTTTCTTATTAAATAAATAAAAAAAAAAGAACGTGAAGTGTGGACGTGAACGACGTTTATATTTTTAATGAACTTGATTGATTTGTAAAACGTTCAATTTATTTATCATTTAATAAAATATATTTACTGAGGTATAACAAATTATCCATTATTATAAAATAAACAGAGTACATTTAAAAATACCTTTGTAATATTGTTCTATGTAATTCTGAATTCTGATTATAAATATTATTAAATAGTACAGCTTACATTATCTAATGTGGGTACCTACGGGAATATGAGTATTTCCACGAAGATATTGTAGATTTATAAATAGAAATTCGCTAGACTAAACTAGACTTAACGTGGACGATCGGTGTAATTATTATGACAATCTTTTATCGTCGCCGTAATACGTATTTTATTTTGTGCGATTAATCCCTTAGTGTGTTAGCCACTTAGATCTATAATCGACAATCGTTAACGTTAACTATGACGGAAACTTCCGTGCGTTGTTGCGTTTTTGTGTAGATTCAGGAGACAATACTTTAAATGATCTTCTATCACGAATAGAAGCAATGCCATCAGTGGCGCAACAAGCGGGGGTGTTGGGTGGTACTTACACTAGGGCCCCAGAGTAGGTACCTGACATTTTTGAGGGCACCATTTGATGTGTTAGTGGTAACGGAAATTCCCAAAAATAATATTTAAAAAAAAGTTATTACGTTCTAAAATAATTTACTCAAAATATATTGATATTTAAAAATATTCTAAAAATTAACTACATGACTTAGATAAATGTTTTTATCATCAAAAATGTCCTTATAATGAGATTTAAAAATTGGATATTTTGAATTTTTCAAAAAAAAAAAATTTAATACAAATTTAAAAATTATTATTTTCAGTATTAAAAATAAAAATAATTTTTTTTTATATTATACGTGTAGCGCAAGTGACTATAAATTATATATACAAAACATTTTTTAAATGTTGATTAGAATAAAAGTTATTTCATCTGTCAGGTCTTCCTGTTACACTCGCTGTAATAATTTAAAATTACTATAGTAAGTAAATCACATATAGTCCAATCTTAATTTATTTTGCATTGCCTATAACAGTTACATCAGCTGAAAGATAGTTTTCTAAATAGAAACTTATCAAAAATTACCTAACAAACTCAATGAGTCAATATCGACTATCAACATAACATTGCCATATGGAACATTGAAAAAAATAAAACAGAACAATTAATTATATTATTGTAAGTAAAAATTGTAAAATAAT
>NC_042495.1:8895284-8899202 GCF_005508785.2 Acyrthosiphon pisum | reverse complement strand
TTCGTTACATTGAAAAAACTAACAGTGGAATTATTTTAAAAGAGGATTTTCTATCTTTTGTTCCTGTAAATGATGTTACCGGAAAAGGACTTATGTGTACTTTACTGAAAACATGTCAACATTTAAAGTTGAATCTAAAATATTTAGTAGGCCAAGGATACGACGGAGCGGCAGCAATGAGTGGAGAATTTCAAGGGTGTGCTGCCAAAGTTATGGAAAAATATCCTCAGGCATTGTATGTCCATTGTGCTAGTCATTCATTAAATGTATTTGTGAGTGATGCATGCAATATTCCTATTATCAGGAACACTCTTGTATCGATAAAAGAGACCATAAACTTTTTTCGTATATCGGCACAACGACAAACCATATTAAAGGATGTAATCCACCAATTAGAGTGTGAAACAAAAAAGGGACGTCTAATGAAGCTTCGAGAAACCAGATGGTTCGAACGGCTTGATGCTGTAATTACATTCAAGGAATTTTTTGTGCCAATCTTTTTTGCATTAGAAAAAATACATAGGATGGTAACAGAGAAGCATAAAAAAAAGCGTACACATTACAACAAGCTCTCAAAAATGGAAATTTTATTCTTGCAATGGTCGTGATCCAAAACATTTTTTCAATGGCTCACCCACTATCAATCTATCTACAAAAAGTAAATGTTGACTTAGCATCTGCAATGGAGACTGCTAATAATTTAAGTATACTAATAAAGGAAATGAGTAGCAATGTAGAGTCGAAATTTCATGATTTATTTAGCACAGCTGAACAAATTGCTAAAGAAATCGGAGAAGATAAAAAATTCCGAGGGCGACACAATTTCAACAACATAGAGCAAATTATGAGTTAACTTCAGCAGAAAAATATTATCGGGTATCTGTACTCATCCCGTTTATTGACCATTTCATTTCGCAGTTAGAAATTAAATTTACCACAAAAATACACTCTCAATTATTCAGAACTTTATACCAAACAAATTAATAAAATTATCCGAAAATGAAATTGAGACAAGTACAGAAGTGATGTCAAAACAGTGGCCAGTCGTAATAAGCTCATGTGACAATATTGTAAACAAAGAAGTTCTATTGTGGAAACAAAGATGGATAGCCGCTACACTTTTATAGATGCCATAAATTGTTGTGATGAGTTACTGTTTCCTAAAGTATACCAATATTTAAAAATTGGCGCTACGTTGCCCACCACAGTTGCCTGCGTAGAACGGAGCTTTTCAACGTTAAAACTTTGAAATCATACTTGAGGAATTCCATGGGGGAAAATCGTCTAAATGGATTGGCTCATCTAAGTATTCACAGAGAAATACCAATAAAAAGTAGTGAAGTGGTCGATATTTTTTCAGAAAAAAATAGAAAATAAATGTTCTAAAAAATATAAGTATCTAAATTATTATTATTATTATATAATATAACATTTTTTCTTTTTACACATATGGTTAAGTAGTAATTACATATTTATTAATTATCACTGTAAATTAAAAATAATATCACGAATAAAAATTAGTAATCTATTAAAATGTACGATATGTTTTGTTAAGTTCAAGTGTCACGTCATCTAATATGTTAATTAAAAAAATTAAAATCCCCCCAAAGTTCAGGTCTAAGTACGCCACTGGATTAGACCTTAAACAATATGTCAATATAATGCTGAAGCAGTTCCAGCACCACCGTCGATGTCACAAAAAAAAAAAGACCTTAGACAATGGTTTATGGGTGATGGGCCGCTCTGTAGGAGCTCCTGCTTATCTGCTTATTATATAAATATCTAAATATAATATAATGTTAATAAGAATATGATGTATTTTGATTTGTGAATCGTTATATGATAATGGACCTATAAATTGCCTACCTAACGTGCCGTGGTAAATGTATAAACATGTATATTAGTATTTTAATATGTATAATATTTTTACTATGATTAGTATTTTTTTTATAGTAAAGGGAATTGTTTTTTTCAGTTTGAATCATTTATTATTATACCTACCAAAGTCCGTGACCCCGGTCCCCATTTACCGTAATAATTATACTTTTTAGATTATATATATAGTTGGTACATTGAGAGGTCAAAAAAGAGTCAAATTGATTTTTACAAAAACTTAACAAACTATATCTATGTACAGGTAAATTAATATATAATCTATATTTAAAAAGAAATAATTAATTTTTCAGATTAAAGAAGTCCAAAACGATCAGTTCTGTACTTCTGTCTGTAACACTTTTACAATCCTTTAAAAGTTTAAAATGTATAGGTTATATAAATATGTATATTATGTTATATAATTTATACCAAATTTATATTACAATTTATATCGATATTATTAAAATTAAAAATAATTTATTGCATTATTCAGAATTTTTAGGGCATTAAAATACCAGCCCCAATAATTATTATGATAATTGATCCAGAAAAAGCCAAGGGGAAAGGGCAACAAACAATAATACTTACTATTTTTAACCCACCCGGTTTTTTATACTGTATTAAAAACTAAAATCTTAAAGTATTAATTATACCTACCTGGCTACCTAGATAAGTAGAATATTATTTATTGTGATGATCATTTATCATAGGAAATGTTGATATCAATAATATTGCTTATAATAATCACTTTATTAGATTATTATAGCCTATAGTTACCTACTGTGTATATTATAATATCATAAATTATGACGTATTGCAGTTTCTTCTTCTTTAAATTCTTAAATACAATTAAATATATTGTTATTTGTTATATATATTAATATATTATAATATACAAATATATTGTTATTATTATATTATTAAAATATTAAATATATCTCAAATATCTTTAGTTTTAGAAAAATAGTACATATTTACAGTCCTGTAAAGTATTTAAGTAAAAGTATTTGAATAAAAGTATTCAAATACTTTTTTAAGTATTGAATAACTTTTTAAATACTTTCAGCATTAAAAGTATTTTGAATAGTATTTTAAATACTTTTTTTTGTATTAAATACTTTTTGGTATTGAATACTTTGGTTTTTTATATCGAGCATTTTATTTTTATTTTAAATAATTGGTTGGAAAAATATTATTGTCAACTAAAATAATAGATTAATAGTTTTATTTAGTATTCTGTATTTCTGTGTTAGCTGAAGACTGAAGGTTTGTGAAAACCTGCAAATCTGCAGATTTCTGAAAATAGTTATTGAATAACAATATTCCTTTTAAACTATGTATTTATATTACGATAGTTAGAAACCCACTTTAAAAACCAAAAGTATTTAAAAAGTATTCCAAATACATTTTCAGAGTATTTGAGTAGTATTTGTAATACTATACCTACAATTGAAGTATTTGAGTAGTATCTTAAATACTTAAAAAAAATATATTTGAGTATTTACTCAAGTACTTTTTAAAAGTATTCTTTACAGGACTGATTATAGGTTTTGGTCTATGATCAATGGTCATGACTCATGAGTAGAGCCCTTAAATTTGAACATTTTTACTGTGAATGGAACAACAATTATCTGGATCAGTTACGAATTTGAGTTAGCTCAAATTTAGAGGATCTAAACAAATCAACAAAATATGAAAATTTATTTTGCATTTTTTTTTTCGTGGAATACGTAGAACATCGATAATTATTAATTATATTTGCAATTAAAAATTGTAATTATTTTTTATGTTTAATACTAAGCACACTCCTGTTAAAATTAAATTTCTTATATTACCTATATAAAAATCTCTTAAAACCATTTTGTATACTTAAAAGGACATTAGTTAAGAGGGGAATGCAAAAAAAAAATAATCAAACGCAAAAATATTCAATCTGTTCATAACATCACTTTCAGAATGTGAAACTAATTTAAAGTTCTTTCCTAGTCCCTACGTATCAAATTTAACATTACTAACAGCTGATATAAAATTCAAAACTTGCAG
>NC_042495.1:8873653-8895234 GCF_005508785.2 Acyrthosiphon pisum | reverse complement strand
TTGAATACTTTGGTTTTTTATATCGAGCATTTTAATTTTATTTTAAATAATTGGTTGGAAAAATATTATTGTCAACTAAAATAATAGATTAATAGTTTTATTTAGTATTCTGTATTTCTGTGTTAGCTGAAGACTGAAGGTTTGTGAAAACCAGATTTCTGAAAATAGTTATTGAATAACAATATTCCCTTTAAACTATTAGCTAACTATTAGACAACCTACTACCTATGTGTTTATATTACGATAGTTAGAAACCCACTTTAAAAACCAGAAGTATTTGAAAAGTATTCCAAATACTTTTTCAGAGTATTTGAGTGGTATTTGAAATACTATACAATTAAAGTATTTGAGTAGTATCTTAAATACTTAAAAAAAAATGTATTTGAGTATTTACTCAAGTACTTTTTAAAAGTATTCTTTACAGGACTGCATATTTAGCTATTTACTACCCACCCTTACAATTTCGATTGAGCTGCCGCTCCTTAAAATCATTGTAAACACGCCTAACGCCACGGCGCCACTACATGTCTACACATATGTATATTATATGAATATATTATTATATATCATAAAATTCTGCTCGCTAAAAATCGCCGTTTTACATCCACCATTGCAATTAAATCCAAATATGTCACATATGTTCACATTATTGGTCTTATATGTCGATATTCCTATCAGTTGTATTTGCTCTTTATTTCAGTTCAAACAACTATAACTATAAATCATTCTATGAATAAATTTTTCCTAAAAAATAAGAGTTGTAGAAATATAAATGCTGAAAATCACTAAATTAAATTAGCTTGATTCAGCTTACAGGCTATAGCCTGCGGTAGTACGAAATATGAATGTTAGATAAATCCTTCAGAGTAGGTAACTATTTTTCCACTTTCTTTCGTGATTTAATTTTGAATAATTTATTTATTAGTATTGAGGACCGTAAACTCTGTTACAATTTTAGTTTCTGTTCGATGGTATAATCTTTCTTTGATTTAGAAAATCACTTTTTAATATTCTTGATTTCTTGAAACTTCATAATAATTATGATTCGTTAATTTAAATTCTCTATAGTAATTTCCTGTCGTCTGATGCTTTTAAGAAAATACGTACTAGCTTTACAGTTTTGGTGAATTGGCGCAGCCGCATTGTACTTATAAGTTAAAACATTTGAATTTTAATTTCTACAACTATAACAGTATAACTAATAATAATATAAGTTATAAACTATAACCACAGACTATATGAAAATGTTTCATATAGTCTGTGCTACAACTATTACTGTATAATACGTATAATAATATAATAGGTATATATATATTCATAGACACGTAGTTAATAGTATAATAATATAACGAAACCATAAAAATAATATTATAACCACGGTCTTAGATTCTACCTATATTTATCGTCCAAAATGCAAATTAAATTATTTGGGTGAAAATAGGAATTTCGCGTGTCTTAGAAATCAATTGGTAAAACTGATCGTTAAGCGTTAAGAGTTGTGAGAAAAACAACGAAAAGTCAATATTTAATATTATAAAATTTTATTAAATATAAATAATATGTTATAATACTTGTACGTAATTTAATAGCTGCTGCTTCAGTTAAATAATACGTACTTAATCTACCTACATTACCAGGAACCACTGTACTAGGTAGTTCTCCAATCAAGATAGTAGAGACTGCATTTTAATGCGTACCTATTTTTATGGCAAACGTTAAATTTGGAATCCAACGCGATAACACTCGAACACTATAAAACAAAAATACACATTTCTAATGACCGATAACTTCATCCACACGTGTACATTGTCCACACACGAGTTACGACCACAGTTCTCCGACACCCGCGGTTCCGCGACGTCCCGTTCGCTTCTCCTAGTTTCGAATTCCAGGACTGTCTAAAGCTTGAGCCGTCCACTCGGTCCGTCGTTCGTTGATGTCCAATTATTATAATTACCGTGGAGTTGTCTCGTCGTCAAACATTGCAGTACAGTAGGTACTTTTCCGTATTTCGAATCTCGTTTTGTCAACTAAATCTGTCGATCTTCGACACACAACTATAACCTACAACGATATTCATAATATTATTATTGTAACGTCGCTACGTCATACGTTTAACGATAATTCCATTAGTTTCTGGGTAGGTTAGGTTCATACATTGTACTTGTAGGTACAACGTCAACGATATAGGTACCTACTTTGTTTTTGTGAGTGCAATTCGTTAGCATATGATACTATTTATTTTCCATTTTAACAAAGTATTATAATATGTAATTTTGATGTTTGCGGGATTGTAGAAAATGTATGCAAATTACAAACCACAATTCGACAGGGACGGAAGGAAGAAAAATTTAAGAGAAGGACTACCAGCTTATGCATATTCACGGTATTTACTATATTTGCTTGCTTATTTTATTATATTTTTATTAGCAGGTACCTAATAAAATACTAGGTACCTACTTCTTTTTAGAAGAATGAAGAATGTGTTAAATACCTACCTAATTAGGAACTTTAAGATATGATATTCAGATTTCTATTCTCGCTTTATGTATGATATTAGTATATTACTAACTATTTAATATTGGTTATAATTTATAATTATGCAATATTATAAGTTCAATTAATTTCCTGCTTTAAAAAATAATTGGTCACTTAGAAATAGTTACTTTTACCTAATAGAAAATATATAGGTATAAATTGTAAATTGTAATACAGTTAAATGTTGTATTAGTTCAGTGCAAACCAATATACCTATTTATAAATAAATATTTCTCTCCAAGTCCACCTTAGACTCAAAAATTACTGAATCTTTTTAATTAAGACTTATATCAATATGTTGTTCAAAGCTCTGGAGTGTTTGTAGCTTCATAATTCCTTCACTATATGGCTTAGGCTATTGGCTCACACATGAATTTTATTTCAGCTCATGAAAATTGAATATTTTTTGTGATTTATAATAAGTATATAGAGTTGCAATGTTATTATGATTAGATATTAAATATAATTTTCTGTATTGTTTTATATTTTGTCATTTAGGCTAATAGTTATGTTATATAAGTGTACACAAACATGCTCACCCCCATTTTTGATTTAAGAATACATTTTTTCAAATTCTGATTTTTGGTACTTATATAAAGATCGTATTTTCAAATGCCCTTTAATTTCGGTTTGTAATATTGGTTACACAAAAGAAAAAAAAAGTTATTTATTACTGTCCACCATCTATGAAATGTTCATCTCGGTTTCATTTATCCTCAGTAATACAATTAGCATATAATATATTCACAATATATAATCTAACAATATGTGTATGGAAAATTTTGAAGAAAAATTGTTAAATTTGAAAATTATGAATAAGGATTATTGTTTGATTGAAGATTTAGTCCTTTTAGAGGAACAAGAGTATGTTAACAAAAATATGGATATTTGAAAAAGTAAAAAGTTCATCTACAGTAATTAAGGTGGCATTTATATTTTAAATTTATATGTATAAAATCCGGGATGTATTAATAACCTTTAAACTAAACGATATATTATTATAGGTACATTCTTTTCAGTATCAATTAAATATTTTATTTTTAACTTAGTTATTTTATGTTCTTAATATTTAGTGGAGTTGAGTTACGAAGTGATAAAAATCCTTACTTGTGTATGCAATCTGAAGTGTATGATCCTCGAAGAAATGTTCTCAACATAAGCTATCCTATAAATGGTAACTTTCATCAATTATTATTTATAACTATGGAACCATGAACCATCAATTTTGTATAATCTATTTACAGTTCTTAGTTAAAAAAAAATTAAGGTTTAACAGATTAAGATTATTAATGGCTCATATTTAAGAAAAAACAGTTTTTGTTGTAAATACTGTGCAATTACTGTGAATACTTTCAGTTTCATATTAAAGCAACATATTTTAGTTGATTTTCATTTTCAATTAAATTTGTTAAGATAATTCTAAAATATGTATGATTTAATAGATCATTTTTGTGATTAAAAAATGTAATTTATCTACTTTAATTTTCACTAACATATAATTTATTTTGATAACTATAAGTTGACTACTATAATTTAATTATTGTTTTCTAGTTCCTGAATTTGAGCTACCAAATGAAGAGCAAATATCTTACTACGAGCAATTAATGATGATGAGCAATGAAACTATTGTACTAAGTAATTTCTTAGATAAGAAAGAAGCTCTGGTAAATCTATTAATTTGATTAATTTTTTTATGTCAAACTTTATGATTAAATCTCAATATTATAATTATCTTTTAAAAAACATTCATAATTTTAAATATAGATTATAACCTTCTTTTATACTAAAACTTATTGGCTAATTTCAGTGGAGATTTTATAGATACAATAAGAAGGATTATTTAGATAAATAAAAAAAAGATTATAAAAAAAGTTAGATTTTCTTCATTGAAATGATACACTATAAAAATAACAAGAAATTGATAAAAAAAAATTTCATTCATAATTAAATGATTTAAACTTATTCTTATGTAGAATGTACTTCAAAACCCAAACATAAATAAATTTATTTATTACTAAAAAAAGTGTATGGAACTCCATTGGGAAAATATACAATTTTACCAATAAAACTTTAATGTTTAAAATTATGACCTTTTTAGCTTAAAACACTATATATATTCAGGGATGGATAGGGATATAAATTCGGGCCAGAAATGCTGTATCTATGCCGGACCCTTTATGAATAAAATTATACTCCTGGTAAATTTAGTTAGATATACAAATTTGTAAACTTTTGGGGGAAGAAAATATTATACAATCACTTGGAAAGAAAAATGAGTTGACTGGAACACGTATGGAAATTGAGTGACATAATGAAGGATACACTGAACTGAAAACCAGAAGGTAAGAGACTTCTGGGCAGGCCGAAGAAAAGGTGAATAGATAAACACAACCAGATTTTCCGGGTACTTGGGGTTTATAAGGCCGAAAAATTGGTAAATGATAAAGAAGAATAGAGGACGCTGTGAGTAGCAGTGATGGGCCTTAATGGCCTATAGAAGCCGAAGATACAAATTTGTTTATTTGTGTATAACTTAATATTAATTAGTGTACTAGTTCTTTAGTTAATGTTTTATTGATGATCACGTCCAGTGGCGCACATTGAAGGGTTCAAGGGTAGCAGCTGCCAGCCCTGATTTTTTTTGGTAGGTGGGTGGCTGGACCCCCTGGCTCCAAAATATTTACATCATAAAAATTCTACTACGTATAAAAATATTGAAAATAAACTATTGTATGATTATAGTCAATAGTCATTAGTCATTAGCCAATATAGAGGCAACTGATTCAATATGCTACACCTATTTATTTTTGAGTGTGCGCCACTCTTCTTGTCTGTGTCAATATTGAAAAGTAAGACATATTTCAATGAACTTTAACATTATGTTATAAAGCGATTGTGAAAGCTTGGAAGATTCATGCTATCTCTTAGTTATTACTAGAAATGAAAAGTATAATGTCAATGGTCATATCTTGGTATACGTTTTTTATTTCACCGATTATTGATTTAAGGTCATCTTTGGGAAAACCGATTATACCTATAAGTATAACTTATCTATTAATTTATTTTAATATTAATCAAAACAATAAAAATATATTATTTCTTATAACACAATAGTATATATATATTTCAAAAATTCCTAATAAAACATCAAAAATGCACTAAAAGGTGAAATATGCAAATAAAACATCAAAAATAAGTCCTTAAAATAGAAAAATTGGGTAAATGTCAAAATATGCCCTAAAAGTTTAATTTTTTTAAATTGTTATTACATGAAACAAATTTTGTGCTCACTTCTCATCCCTAGTTATTACTAACAACATTTTTTTGACTTCATCGGGCGACCTTTTTTTGGAACCTTCCTAATACATTAACAAGTCAAGAATGATTGTGCATGAATTCAGAATTTGTTGCTTGGACTTGTTAAACTCCTGATAAGTCAGCATTTCGCTTACCTGTTATCTTAGTTAAAGTCTAAACTTATTTAACATTCCCCCCTCCACTATGCCAACTTTTCACACACCCTTAACTGAGAGGCCTGTAAGACCACGAGTGTTGCAACCTAAAACTGTAGGTGTAGGGAGCATTACAACTTGTCATACTTCAACTGGCAAGGTTACAAACAATACTTTATGGCTCACGTGTGCAAAAGAACACAGACAATAAGAAAAATCAATAGTCTATAAGCATGAAAATACAATAGTTCAATATGTTGAATAATTATTACAAATTTATAAATATTATTATGTTACCAATCTACAACCCTTGTATACGTAATTATAAATTAACAGAAACAGTACTTCTTGAGATATAAATACACTTAAAAATAAACAAAAATTTTTTATTTTAAAGCTCTGCCCGAAAGTTATACACAAGAAACCTGATTCATTCCAAGAACATTCCATTAACAACTCAACAGTAAACAAATGCTCATCCGAAATTTTACCATTTTACAAAATATGTTTTGAGTAAATTTATTATTTTTATTAATATATTTATTCTGTTATATTCTAATCCTGTATATGAATCTGCATTAACAAAATATGTAATTGTCTTAGGATCATGAAAGCACCTATAAAAGATTCAAAATGGAAACTATGTTTAATTATTGAACATTCTTCTGAGCTACGATCTGAAATACAACAAATTTACTTACATATGTGGTTATATTACAAACATTATATGGAGAAAGTTGATTTAGGTGTGTTAGATACTTGTAATAGAATAATGGGATTTGGACAATCTGTGACAGAAACAGAACGAATTTATCTTACAATCCGGGATGACTATTTAATGGTAAAATATTATTAATGCACGTTTTAAATAAATAAATATAATCAACTCAATATATTATTTTTTCATCATCATTTTTAATGTTATTTGTAAAAATTAAATATTAATTACAATTATTACTCAATTCAGGCAATGCAAATATTGGTTTTATTGAAATGCATACTATCCAATCAAAATATATCTGTTTTTAAAGATATTATGGAAACATTAGAATCATGGAAAAGCCTATTACAAAAGATGAGTACTAATCCAAAGATGTATGACTTGTCACCATGTAGTAAGTCAACCTTAATTCTAATATTTAGTTATTTTCTGGTTGTTAAGTAAGTAATTATGTAAGTTGTTATATACTTATATGGAATGGATTAAATAAAAGTTACAAAAGTATCGTGCCATCAGGAATCAATAAACATTGGATGCTGGTTTTCCAAATTATATGGAATTTTTGTAGGTATTCAAAAAAATAGATTTCAATCTAAAAAAAAATAACATTTAACAATTTGTATATAATTTAAGTAAATGTTTACAGTTTACAATACCTTAATAATGCCAGTATACATTTTGTTGACTCCATATTGTTTTCATTGGTGGTAGAGCAAATATTAAAAATGTGATTTTGTGTCTTACAAAAAAAAAAATTGTAAGATTTTATTATAAATTTGGTTGACTTAATATGAGATATTTGTCAAATAATAAAAATACAACATGATAAATAATAATATAAGTAATACAATTAAAAAATAAATTTCAATCATTTTAATTCAGATTTCATCACTATGAACCTTGTTAAAAAAAAAAATACTTATTGTTGAAATTTAAAACTTCCTACATATATTTTTTTTTTAATTCAGATGTATGGTTGAGAAATAATTATCATTCACAAATAAAATGTATTTATCTGTAGATAATAGTTATGTATTCAGTAATAGTGAATTCCTGGAGATATTTGACCACACGTTCTGGCCTTTGGAAAAACTTCAGAATCATCAATACAGTTTTTTGCCTCATGAAGTCATCACACATTAGTTGAAACCTTAGTCTAAAGACCTGTGATAAATTATATAAATTGATTAGTTAAATAGTATCTTACATATTCAACCTAAAATTGTATTGTTGTTTATTGTTATATTAAACTTTAGGATACAGGTGCTTGTCATAAATAATTGGAAAGGTTAAATTTCTATTTAAGCCTGCTCACAGAGTGAGCTTTTCTAACTTGAGTCTGTAATTTTCCCAATAATGAAAGTTGGATTAAAATTAGTAGATAAATCTGTTTTTTTCCATTAGGCTTTTATGTAAATTATTATTTTCAAAAGAAATACATATTTATAATTAAAAATGTTGCAAACTTTGCAATACAAATGATTAAATATACAAATAAACTAGGGCAACTTCCATAAATTTGCTAATTTATGTGTACCAAATTCATTATTTTTATAACTAAATTAATTGTTGACTAATATAATATTCATGTTTAAATGATTTTTTTTTTAGTAATAAAAACTACTAATTGAGAATTATTTTTAAGTTGTATTTTAGCAGAACAACTTACTATTCACTATCAATAGAACAATTTGTCTCTGTACCAACTATGTTGTCTATTCTGCAAACAATTTGTTTCTGACGTCAATATACACCAGTTGCTGTCATTTTTTTGCAGATGTTTAATCTAAAAAAAAATTAATATTTTTTTTATTATCATGGTCTATGTTCAGTACATTAGTTCATAATGGAATATTATTGAAATATTACTTCACTTAGGCAATTTAAATGCTCCTTTTTTAATTTAGTAACTAGTAAGTTAGTGGACTAACCTTCATTAAAATCATCTCTATTTTTATACAACCAAAAAGCCATCTAAAAAATCTTTTATATATTAATACAAATTTGTAGAAACCGTACAACTAATTCAATATTATGTAATTATTCAAAATATTAAATTCATTTAAAAACAATGTACAAATGACAGGATTAAATGCTTACTTTCATCAGCAAGAGTCTTAATACATATGTTTTAATACATTTTTATACAAATGAGAAAAGTTAATATTTTTACCGTATATGATTGAAGGAATTTTATTTCTATACAAAATAATACCCAGTTCATTTAGGTATATTATATGTGGTGTAGTGCTTAATATTTATTACATAATAATACTACAGTATTACTTAGGTACTTCACAAATGAATTACCTGGTGGTTATATGTTAGGTACAAGTTATCACTAAATTCCATATTACAGTGATCACTGCCAAACTTCACAGTTCACATTAAACATTCTGAAACATAATATAACAGATCACACAAATTGCATATACATTTTTATTACTAACATATTATATAATATGTATTTCAATTGTATATACTATGTACTATTTTTTTTTATCAAAAAAATGATATTTAAACTTCTTTAAAATATTTATATAATAATAAAATCTACAAGGTATCCTATCAAATCAATCTTTTTCTAAAACTGAAATTTGCTTAGGAATTTCCGTGTAGTTTTATTATAACAAAAATAATATAATTTATAAATCAATGTGAAAATGCTGTACAATATGTTAGAACTAAATTAACATAGACATATATTGGCAGTATACACTTCATATAATATTATGTTTTGGATGTACATAGCCATATTCAACCTCTATATTACATAATTAACATCTATTATTTGAGATTCAATTAATGAGAATTTTTTTGGATAAGATTGTTTTACTTACTTTATTAGATTTACGGATGACATAACATGCCTAAATGTTGTACTCATAAAATCTTTTAAAATTTCCTTTAATAATAAATGTGGGTATTATTGACTTCTAAACTATTGCCATGCTTTGTATAATGTAAAAAGTATAAGCAAATTTAATTTACTTATGTTATTTATTTATAGATACTACTTTGGAGATGACAGAATTGTTAGAACTACTAACTAGAAGCTATTTCAAAACAAGGCATTATTTAGAAGCTTGTTTTATTTTAATGGTTAATAAAGAAGATACCATTAAAGAGCAGCAGGTGAAAGACGATTTGTTGTGCAAATTTTGGTATCTGATGGTTGACGCTCCAGAACATTAATATTTATTTTAAAACTTTTTGCCATTTTTATAAGTGATTTTAAAATTGTAACTCCTGATTTTATGTCCTAACAGTAACTTATTTATTTTTTCTGTACCAATTTAATGATTTTTATTTGTTTTATTCAAAGTGATGTTATAAGTATATATTTATATATTTTTAATTTAAAAATAGCATATATTTAATAAAGCCAAGATAATATTGGGTTACAAGTAGTATACCAAGATTGAGCTGGTATTATGCTATTGCTATAGTTTCAATACAAATGTGTAAATAAAATAAAACCCAGTGAAATTTTAACTACTTGTGTTGTAACAGTTCTAGACATTTTTTTATTTTAAACCTTACATAAAAAAAAACAAAAAAAAAAACAAAAGTACAACGCATATATCGCAACATTGCCGCCATACCTGTACAAGACATGGGATGTTTTGAGATTAAACATTTTATATTTTAAATAGGTAAAAATCGATTTATTATTAAAGGATTTTTCTTTTGGAATTATTTATTTAAAAAAAATTATACATATATAATAAATTTAAAAGGGTTTACGTTTCTGATGATTTATAATGGTAAAACCAAAGTATTCAGCATAAATTATTTATAATACTCGAGATCATTACCGGAATTACACAAAATAAAAAAAAAAAATTATGTAACATACCGGTAAATTAAAATACAATGAGTTCCAAAAAATAACCAAATAGTCATTTGTTGGAGAATGGGTAAAACTTAATATTAACAAAAAGTATTATCAGAAGCTGTTCTTAAAAAAAAAATATATATAGATATATTTATACTTATATTTACAAGGAAAAAGCATTTACATTTTGGTACTTGACTGATCAATCGTCTGTTCCAGCAGTACTCCGTAATAAGAACTTCATTTCTATTTCTTGTCCATCTGATGAACTGGAAGAGCTACTGGAGTCTGATGAACTTTCACTATCTATAGAGCTATCTGAATCATTATTTCTTATCTTGCTTTTTATTTGTTTAAGAGCATCAATTTCGGCTTGCAGCAGTTTGTTTTGCGTTATCAATTCTCTATTCTGTACTTGCAATGCTCTATATTCTTCTATATCAATAGAATTATCTTCATCTTCTTCTTTAGGTGTGCCATTTAAATATGTAACCGTATTTTTTTTAAACCTATATTAAATAAAAATAATTACTTATTTATGTTTTATATTTTCCTATATATTTGTAAATTATAATTTTTTAACACAAAATATATTTCCATTAAAAAAACCTGTAAACAATTTAAATGACATAAAATAATATTATACAACTATTATAGTTAACTAGTGATTATTGGTATTAAATAAAATATTATTTTACATGCAATTTTTTTTTTTTACCTCTTATTAGACTCTTGCATTTGTATTTTTTCTTCAAGCTCGATCACTCGCTGAACGAGTTCGTTTTTAGTTAACACCGCCAATTCTTCTTCTTGAACAAGTCTGTAGGTATCGATAAACTCCTTTTGTATTGAAGTACCATCATCTGATGATGAAGAATACTGATCACCTTCAGATTCGACACTAGTGTAACTTGAATTTCTTGTACGCCCATTTTCATTGCTGTACCGTGCTAACAGTTTTTTATCTATGTCTGGTCCATCATTATGATCATCCATTAAAAACTGATTAGTGTTGTTGGGAGCCACAGCTTTGTCTCGATATAATCTTCCATCCTTCATGTATGGTGTTTGCTTCCTGCTTTTACGCTTACCACGACGCGTACGTCTATTTCTGTGATCTAGAGTACCGGGACCCTATAAAATATTGTATTAGTTTTAAAACGATGAAAAAAAACTTAGTACTAACTATTGATTCATAAAGAGTTGATCTTTCAATCTGGATATTTAGGGTGGATATAATTCAATATAAAATTAGGTACATTTTAGGACATTAAATATGATAAAAAAATTTTAATTCTTCATTTTTATATTGCTGCAACATAAGCATACATTGCTTACAGTGCCGTAACTAGCGGGGGGACTGGGGGTTCGTAGCACCCCCAAATGGGCCTTCTTTCCACTTAAGTGGGGCCCCCCAAAAGACAAAATGCCTTTAAGAGGGCCCCCACAATAAAATTTGCACTAGGGCCCCACAAAGCCTAGTTGCGGCATTGATTGTATTTCTAGGGTTATTCATATGTTCAGGAAATTGAAATGTAAATAAACAATGCAACAGAACCACAAGAATCTTATGTTGAGGTAGGTAAGTAATATATTTTTGTTGAGTGCCAAATGTACTAAGATAAATGATAGTCAGAATTCGAAAGGTATTTTTCAAACTTATATGTTTATTTCTTATAATTCGATAAAGATTATGAAGTCCTGAATGTTATTTTTATAACTTCCCCTCCTCCAAATAAACTATCTAGTTCAACACACGATTACCTCAAATCGTGAATAGGTAATAATAGGGTAGGTATTATCAAAAAATCGATGATTTTTTTATTTTAATGGAAAAATTCCCGAAATATCTACAGATCGCAAACTGTTGAAGAACAAGTTATCTAAAAGTCAACTAGACAGCAGAGTTGATTACGACGCAATACTTTTAAGCCATAAGGCACTGGAATTGTAAACCAACAACAACAATAATAATCGAAGAAAAAAAACATGTTTTATAATCGGTCTATAATAGTGGTCGTCCTTGGCACACTGGTTAGCGCATTTCATATTTTCATTCCACACGGACAGCACTCACATTAAACTGTGGCGTAAGTACGCAAATATATTATATTAATTTTTTATATTATTTAGCGACGGTTGGAACCCGATATGCCGTGAATTCGTAAAAAAATAAAAACTCATCAAAGGCCGAAGATATTTACTCGATGAAATCTATATTATTAAATAAATAGCCTAGTACACGTCACGTCCGCCGACATTTTCTTAGAGACGTTTGCTCTTCGTCATAAAGCCATCGAGGGAACAAAGAAAATCAGAAAACCTGGTGTAGCCTTTGAGGATTATAAAGCATGGGGGAAAAGTCGGTTACTTAGTTTATAGTTATGGACGACATGTACCTTTAGCTGCCCTTTGATGACCGAATTGTTATTGTTGCAGTTGAGATGGGCGCCGTACCGTGGCGCTGGGCGCGCCGGGGCTCCGAACGCTGTTGCCGCCGCCGCTGGGAGTGCTGGTGTCGGTGGCGCTGCGGCCGCAGCCGCCGCTGTAGCCGTCGGCCCGTCCCCGCCACCACCGTGGTTGACGATCATTCCGCAGGTTTCGCTGTTTGGCGGCCGCCCGACGACTGCGGCGGCGACGCCATTTTGGTCTTCTTCCATTGTTGTTTGTTGTTGTTTTTGTTGTCCTGGTCGCGCGTCTCCCAGGTCTTTCGGAACGGTCGTGGATAGTAGGAATCGGCTGGAAACGGATTAGACGTTTGTAACGCGAACGGTTTACGTTCGAATTGGCAAACGAAAACGAACGGTGTCGTTATCGATTGGGGGGCGTAGTCGTAGGAACGGTGAACGCACGTCCGCAAGCCAAAGCAGTCAAACTTCGACTGCCGTCTGCCAGTCGGTGGCGCTGGACGGTTCGCGTTCGGTCGTCAGCCGTGGAGTCGTTCGGCGGTGGGTAGAGGGGTCACGTTCCGACCGGGGAGCATGCGTGGTACTGCGGCACGTACGCAAACGCTGTATACTAATAATAATAATATACAATAATAACAACGCGACGATCTTATAATAATAACAAATAACCAGGAATAATAATAATTGTATATTGTTTTTTAAAATTATAATATTGTATAATAGTTGTACAGCCGTACAGGTACCGGATGGAACGCTACAATATTATTAATACATTGGCGGACTGGTGTACAGAACACTGTATTACAATAATTAATTGTATACGCGTCGTGTATTATGTCGTAATGTTCTAGATTTGTTTAGAGTAGTATTATACCCGAATACGAGGATTTTTGTTCGTATTATTAGCATTTCATTTATTCTGTGTTATTAGTATAATATTATACCCGTAAAATCGTACATTGAATACAATAATACAAACAGTACAACATTGTACGCACATCAGCTGCTGCTGACGTACCTAATAGGCACTACCTATACGATGTAAACTGAAAAGCAGTCGTTTAAAGGCGTTTAAATAATAAGCAACGTCGTAGTGTTCGCTGTATACCTAGCTATACGACTACGTTATGTTTATAACATTAATGTTAAGATTACACTCGTGTCGTGTATGAACACGGGAGACGGCACCTAGTTGCGGACAGAGTCCGAACGATTAGAGTGACCATCACACTCCGACACTCGGGCTCTGGCCTCTGACACTATCGTCTATCAGTATTCAGTACGACTTTTGCTGGTGAACCGGTACGCATACGGCACCGTGCTCGCTGGAATCATGCGAGTCGTAGAAGAAATGATTGCAGCGCTGTTCCTCCTGTGCTCGTCGGCCACGTCCAGCACGGTATTCGAGTTGTCATTGGACTCGTCTCACTGGCGCTTCGCTAACAGGAATACCAGTGAGTGATGAAATGGTCGACACGGGACCTTAATAATAATTGTAAACTTTTGACTATTATATTTAGGTACTTCGTTCGCCCCCCCCCTCTCCCCATCCCTCTTTCATCGACAATTAACTGACACTTTTCTACTTTCGACTTTTTTTTTCAATTTGAACGACGGTTTTTTCCGTCACCACAAATCACAACCGTGCTGAGTGATTTACAATCGATATTTTTGCACTGTTATATAATTCAGATCCACAACTACCTAGGCATCCGAATATCCGAATGTATTTTTTGAAAACAATAAAAAATATTTTGGTTCATTATGGGATCAATATACTAATACATGTCATGCAGCACACTGTAAAATATTATATTACACCTATACGCATACTCGCGAGTCGCGACCTATCTGAAAGACGAGTATACCTAATGTGTTATTACTTATTATAATATTTTATTAATTATACATTGTTGTACCTATATGGCTATATATTATATATACACAATACACCGCCATGTTTTCAGGTGTCTTTGGAACAGGCCGTGTGCCCGGCGGAGTGTTCGCCGACTTGCGATCCAACGGCGTACTGAACGAAGATCCGTTACGCCGGTACAACGACGTAGCATACCGATGGGTATCCGAGGACGATTGGATTTACTCCGCGACTTTTAAAGGTGAGGGAGCAGGACCCGTTCACAAATAATTTCGTCTGAATGCGCGGGCCTAATTATGTACATATATAATACGTATGTACCTATATAGTCCTACAACCTACACACTAATATAGTTTATTAATACTCATATTTATTTAGTATACAGTCAGGGGTTAAAGTGGGGGGACGCAGGAAGACTCAGTCCCCTTACCTCTGATGGCGGTTTAAAAGCGTCCCCTTTAACAAATTAGGATTTTATACATTAGACATTATACATAAAATGTATATATGAAACGCTTAAAACTATATGGAGACATTAGCCCCCTCTGAAATTTTTTCCCACTTTAACCCCTGTATATAGTTTATAGTCGGTACATAATGGCTAATATTATGTTCTAATATAGTGACAAGTGGCAATTTATATAAGAAGGTATAATTTAGGTACCTATGATACTTGAGATATTTGTAAGCCGTAGTGCTGCCGCCTCTGTACAGTGTACATACTGCAGTACATTATATTAATTTAGCAATTAGGTATATAATCGGTCAAGTATATCTAGTCTGTATATAATGTTGTTATTCATTATAATATAGTAAAATGTATATAACAGGAGTAGTCAAATTTTTTTCGGTAAAGATCTACCGTGAATAATATATATTTTGCCATAAAAATACATGCAACTATTGTCGACAGTGCAGGTCACTGGGATATATTAGGGCGGGGGTTACTAAATTTATAATAATGCATTCTAACAAAGGGGATCGACTTTGCAGAAATCGACCGTTTAGACACCCCTGGTGTATAGAATATTATATAATAAATACATTTATACATACTTATAGGTACCTAATAATATTGTGAATTTAAATATAATAATTTATTGTAAGAATTATTTAAAAAACAAAACACTTATGTAATAGTGTAATTTTAATATAATAATATCTGGTATGATATACCTGCCAGGGGAATAAGGGAGCATATAAAATTATAAATTATATACAGTTCAACTCCGAGCCGTGAAAAATCATTGAAACTTTTGCAGTAAACTTGTACTTTTACCTCCCCTCTCCGTTACTGCAGTTGTGTATTTTATTTGTATAACTGAAATTGTGTATGTTGATAAATAATTATCAATAGACAATAATCAATATTAGATAATTATATAATGTATTTGGCTAATAAACCCGAACCCGATTATTTGAAATTATTTATTGAAATTTATATTGATTCATATTATTCCATTGCATTTGTATTCGATATTTATAGGTACTATCAATTTATTATTATAACTAAAACATGGATAATTAATTAAGTAGCTAAAGGTAGGCTTAAGAGAACGTTACACCGACATTTGTCGTCTCCGCATTATAAGCGCGTAACATAACAAATTTGACGCTCAGCAAATACGTTTGGGTCTGTTAGTTTAAAAATTAGAGTGAATTGACCTCTTAGGTAATTTAAAGGTAAGCTTATTATCTAGGTATACATATATATTATATATTAATAACGTCATAGGCTTTTTATTATATTTTAATTTTAAAGCGAGCTATGAGTATTTTAAGTTGTACAATTTTAACCTATAACTGCTGAGCGTAAAATTTGGTATAATGTTACTCATTTGTACAACAGAGACAACAAATGTCGGTGTAACATCCGTAATTTTTAAGTAAATTTAGAGAGAAATTACCTATAACAAAAATTATAATGCTTAATATTTTTTAGGAATTAACATATACGTTTTATATTTTATTATTATTTGAATTTATATTAGACAATAAAATTACAAAAAACATTTTGTACATTTAAATGAATATTAAACTGCTTGAGACAATTTTTAGACAAATCGATATGCCTACCGTCAAAAATATTATAATCGATAATATGTATGAGTAATAAAAATTTTTTTTTTAATCTCGGGCCAGAGAGAAAAAAACAAACAGCGCTCTGACATCCTCTTAAAATACTTTTATACAGCTTAATCGGAACCTTATAAAATTGTTTGGGAGGGGCTGAAGCCCGACTCTATTGTTTAAGCTTTATTATCCACACGAATAAAATATAATGTATGCTAAAAAGAATAGAATTTTACTGGCTTGAAAGTAATATGTCCTCGAATAATATATACAGTTTAAATATAGGTTATATATAGGTTTGATTATTGATTAATATATTTTATGAAGAAATATAAAATACATTGCAGGTAGATGCTCTATTCATAATAATAACTAATGAGGACTTACAGGCTACAGTTGTATTACAGTGCGAGTTTTGGGGAATGAGTGTGTTTATTTTATATTTAGAAGGACTTAGCCAGACCCCTGCTTCGCCAATGCGGTTGTTAGTCATTTTAAAATTGTTTTATTTTGTATATAATACAAGTTTAATACTGAAGAATAAAAATTGCTAAACCATCTTTTAGATAATATTATGGTCATTCGAATTACAATAATGTACCGTAAAACGGTGAAACTCGTTATTAAGTAAACTAATTATTTCACTTGTTTCACTATAATAATTGTATACAAGGATTTTTGGTGTTAAACTTATTTAAATGCAAGTACCTACCTAATAATATGTATTATGTATAATGCACCTATATGTACATTGTACAACTACTATATAACTATAATATCACACGTATCGACTATCGGCCATTGACGGTATTTGACGCATATAGTATGTAGTATTATTATTACCATAATCGCAGAATGATTTACACCATAATTACAGTCAACTCGCGATATAACGAATTTCAAGGGACCGAGAAAAAAATTCGTTATATCGAAAGTTCGTTACATCGAAATTATATTATACCGCGATATTTTCAAGGGACCGGTAGTTTTATTCGTTATATCAAGATTTTCGTTATATCGATATTCGTTATATCGCGAGTTGACTGTATATTATTATAGAGTATAATAAATAATAATATACTATAGACTTTACAACTTACAAGTGTTTAAAGAAGAAATTGAATTATTATTTTAATAAATAATAACCATCTACGAATGAGAATACCTAACTTTTAAACTTGAGTCAAAAATTGGTCGAAAACTCAATACTCGTTAATATTCTATCATACAGGTCAACTGTTATAAAAAGTTCCAAAGTTACAAGCGATAATTTTTCTACACGACATTAGTAGTTAATTGCCTTGATTTATCGCATCAATTATAATTGTCGTTTGTCTACAAAAAAAAAGTAGTTTTGTTTTTGCCGTATAATATACGGAGTGATCAGAAATTTGTGTTACACAAAAGGTGGGGATATCATACGGTTGTTATATCCCCACCGGCCACCAGACACCCGTGCCTCAGCCACAATACCGTAGCGTCCGTAGTGACTATAGGCGTAGTCGTTGCAATTGTGCATACTTCTTTATCTATATTCTATGCATCTCACAATATTCTAATGGACACCGAATTCATATACCTACGTCCTACGACTATTTATATTTTAAACGAGTCCTCGCTCCTCGGATTTGATTTCGTTATCGCATACAGTGTACACATATTTTTAACAAAGTATAATATTATAAGACATACAAATATTAATTAACAATAACGTTTTAGAAACATTGTATACTTCAAAAATAAAATATACGTAAACAACAATCTTCCTGTACTGCCAGTGTAACCACAAATTGAATAAAACTGTGGTGGAACATTATTATTATTATTACGAGCACGAATTAATATATACCTAGGTATATCTTAATTCGTGATTACGAGTACCAGAGTACATTAATAAATTATGCATCTACTGAAAAAAATTCGCAACTCAAATTTGTTTAAAATCGTCGTTGAGATATTTAGTGATTTTTTTTCATGGTATAAATTCATGTTTATTTTGAAATTGTAGGTATTGAATATGTTTCTCTTAAATTAGTATTTACTGAACATAATGACTCATACTGTACACCTAATTAAAACAGAATATAATATTAAATTTAAAAAAATGTACATAGTTTTTTTCTAATAAAATTTAGATCACTTTTATTTTTAACAACGTCATTAATGTCTTCAACATCAATATTATTCAATATATTTTTCTCTACAGCCATAAAACAGGAATGCCTATATTATGATCATTAATTATAATAAATAACAGTACGCTGCCCACCGAGAATTGTCCTGATTTCCCGCCGGCATATAGTCCGCCACTGGATGGATACTAATTAGTAATTAGGTACTAACTACTAGTGCACTATCCAGGGCCGTCATTTCATTTTTTTAAGGGTGGGCAAATAATTTAAGAGGCCAATCCCCCCCTCACCATCAAGTTAATCGTTAAAAAAAACGTCTCTCGTGTTTTCATTATAGAATTGTTATTATTATAAAAACATACTTAGTGTTCGTACATAACATATAAATTAATAAATTAAATATAAAATATTCAAATTTTAGGTAGGTGCCTTATCATTCAGCTTTTATTATTTTTAAATTTTTGATCACATACATTTGATTAATAGCAAGGTGTATTGATACACCTTGATTAATAGCTATATTTGGAATTAGGATATCAAACAAAAGCCAAAAGGGAAAATACACAATTAAAGATTGGCAAACTGAAGGCCAAGGTGGTAAAGCCATAGTATCAATGACGCCAAGGCCAATTGTAGATAAAAAAAAATCAGGGTGTGCGAGTGTATGGTGATGGTGTGGCTCATGGGATATGGGAGTTTCTAAAAACATCAACAATTTCAAACAACGCATCAGCGACCGTCAGCGTATAATATTATATAATATTGGTACAATGAAATGCTGGAGACGGATCCCTGACATGATGCGACGCACTGATCGGTACTGACTACCATCAGTGACTAGTAGTGAACAGTGAACGGCGAAGGGGCGAACGCGTTTAAGGCGCTTACGCGTCCTGAACGTCGATTTCAAACATTGAAACGATGCTGCAGCGCCGTCTCCAAAAGTGGCCGAAAGAGTGTACTATTATTATAGTCTTGTCGTACTATGGTATAAGTGTATAACCATGCATCGCTCTGCGCTCATGCAAAGCGCAGGCCACGACCGACATAATATTTATTTACGTTTCATACAGCCGCGCACAGTCGACTTTAGCTTGAATTTTACAAGCCTGTACTAAGTGATTCACCCATGTTTTCCTTTAACTGTGTTCATTCGTTCAATTTCTGATTTTTAAAATTTTTAAATATACCAAGTATACGTACTGCTTATTTTTTATTACATGGGAGCAGTGCCGGATTAAGTTATTCGGAGGCCCTAGGCAAATGGTGTCTCAAACTATCAAAACATTAATATCAATAAAGTATAGTATTTCTCCCTCCCCAAATTATTATTAATAAAACCTGTTTATCTATTGTCGGGAAAAAGTATCTATCTGCTGTAAATTGTAATTCAAAAATATTGTTTGTGGGGGACTTTTCGTTACTGCGTACATATTATTTTTAGTATATTCAACAACATTTTAAAAATATTTATATTAATTTATGATATTTATACCACGCATCTGTATTCTGTATTATACAACGTTAAACGGTAATAGGGTATACATAAGTTAACTACAGATAGTAATGTTATATTAAATAATGTTACAAGTTATAATAATATATCTTAAGTGGGACCTATTAGATTTTTTTTTGAAAAAATGTATCTAAGATCTAACTAATTGAACTACTACTAATAATTATACTAATTGAAATATAAATTACTAATAGCAATATGAATCATAAATGTATAATAAAATATCCTTAGACATATTATACTGATTCACTTCTCAGTCCGCTCAGAATTGTTTTATATACAATTAAATGTAATACATCCATTACAGTGTACTCCTTATTGACGATGTACACTTGTCATGTACCTATAGAATGAATCAGATCGAGTTTCTTGATTTTTATAATAACTTTAATTCTGTTTATTAATGATTTTTGTTTTGGTTTGTAAGCATGAAGGTTATAGGCTGGGCACACCTACCACCTACGACCTACAGCTGTTATTTGTTAGCCGCGTATTGGCCCTGTTCTCGTATATGCACTGTGCCACTGTGACAATATTTGACAGTTCCTAATGAGTTAATCCGGGCATCCGGCCCTGTATTCCAAAAATCAGAATTTGAATAAACGCACTATTAAACGATAATATAGGTGTGATTGTGTAAGCTGCATGCAATTTACTTACCAATGTTAAACAATGCACAGTTGACAGTTCTTAATATAATAAGTAATAACATAGTCAATAGTCATACTATTTCATATTGACGTGCAACTACATTACATTGTCAATAACGGTAAGGTTTATTAAGAGAAATCTGTGAATAATATACAATACCTACATAGGTGATTGATGTACGTTGGAAACGGGCACCTCAACTATTATTATGAGCACGTAAACTATTAGCACCCGTCAGGTTATCCGCACTATGACATTTTTTAACAAATTTATTTATAGGTTCCAGTTTATCGTTCGCACTATGACATTCAAGATTATTTTATTATTTACTATATCTCACTCTAATGCAGTCTTAAGAGGACGTGATACCCGCAT
>NC_042495.1:8871032-8873603 GCF_005508785.2 Acyrthosiphon pisum | reverse complement strand
AGTAGGCTGACTGACCGTTTTCGCTCAGAATCGTTTTTCTTATACAATTATATTATATTTTTGAATTCAAATTTAACACCATCCATTACAGTCACCCACTTGTAACCTACTGTACAACAGAGCGACATCCACTAACCCACATTTTTATTTCTGGTGTTGAATAAAAACTAAAATTGTTATTTTTATATTTTATTATAAATAAATTCAATACATCCACAAATACTAACCTATCTAAGGAGTAAAAATTCCCATGGTGTGAAGTCAGTCCGACTTTTTTTATGTATCTCAAGAAAGAGGGGCCCATATGCATTTGTTTGCACCTGGGTCTTTGACTCTCTAGTTACGGCACTGATTATATTTGAATTCAATGATATGATATCATTGTATAAGAAAAACGATTCTGAGCGGAGATGGTATGTCAGTCCAGAGGCGGTTTGATCATGCATTTTGTGGTTCACTGAACCACCAAAAAGTGTGGGGTGGTGTCATTTTCATAGGTATGCTATGGTCTTGGTAATCAGTGTCCGGTATGGCCGTATAGGTAATATAAGAATGGTTAATTTGATGGCCAATTCATTATTAGCAACAAATAGATACAATCGCATACCTACATTAACTCATGAAGTTATAAACAGCTTTATGACGAAAATATAGTCATATAAAGTATGAGACAATGGGACATTATTTTGTTATTCGAAAACCGCAATCAATAAATTGTATACTAAAATATTGTATTATAATAATACCGTTATTATTGAACTAGGTACCTACTCTCTAATGTGAAATTTGCTGAAAATATGTAGTCACTTATATACTGAATTCAACAACTGACAAGTCAAAGTTCGATAAATTTGCTTTTATGTACAAGTGTATTGTAGACGAATTTGAGGTTTTTTTTAATTTGAAAAAACCGCCTTTTTTCTATAGAAATTAGGATTTTTTTTTGAAATTAAAAAAAACCTCAAATTCATTCACATTAAAAAAAAAAATATTTCATCAACTCGTTATGAATTATGCGTTTTGGTGATAAAAAAAAAAAGCTCATTGCCAAAAATTGGCTATTTAAAACTAAAGAAAATTTCGATATTGATGATGGGTAGGTATTAAATAAAAGGTGATGACAGACACAAAAAAAAAAAAAAAAGTGAGTAACAAGTGTGAGCCGGACTCGAACATGAAGGGCTCCGTAGCGGCAAGTAACATAAATAAAAAGTCATTTCGTTCGGCCGGCACGAACTTTGACCCCTCCACCAGGTCCAGCAGAAGTCCATCTAATATTAAAATAATATTACCCGCTCGGAAAAGCGCAGTTGGGAACCTGCTCCCACGCACTCCACACCAGATACCGATGAAGCCACGCCCTCGCGAATTATAATTATTATTTACTTATTTATTTATAAAAAAAAACTACTTACTAGATCTCGTTCAAACCAATTTTCGGTGGAAATTTGCATGATAATGTACATCATATATTTTTTTTAGTGTTTTCATGCTCTTATTTTAGAAGTTTTTTTTTGGGGGGGGGGACACATTTTACAACTTTGGAAGTTTCTCACACAAACCATTCAGTTTAGAAAAAAATGATACCGGAAACCTCAATATCATTTTTGAAGACCTATACATGGATACCCCACACGTATGGGGTTGGATGAAAAAAAAATTTTGCATTTCAGTTCTAAGAACGGGGAACTCCCAATTTTTATTTTCTATTTTTGTGTGAAAATCTTAATGCGGTTCACAGAATACGTCATCTACCAAGTTTCAACAGTATAGTTCTTATAGT
Organism: Acyrthosiphon pisum; assembly: GCF_005508785.2. Taxonomy (NCBI): domain Eukaryota; kingdom Metazoa; phylum Arthropoda; class Insecta; order Hemiptera; family Aphididae; genus Acyrthosiphon; species Acyrthosiphon pisum. The sequence goes on along the minus strand of NC_042495.1, from coordinate 8,871,820 downwards.
TTCGGAGAAAAGTGACTGTGACACCCGGACGGACATGCCGAATCTATAAGGGTTCCGTTTTTTGCTACGGAACCCTAAAAAACACACATCATTGTAAAATCAATACACTCATCGTTTCACTCAGAATCTAAAACACTTAATTAATCAAAAAATATAATACCTACTATATTGGTATATTATATAATATTTACTTGCACTGTACATTATTACTTAAATTAACCTTACTCAAAATATATTTTGTAACTTTTTTGAATTTTCTAAATCAGAGGTTCCCAAACTGTGGGTCGCGTCGCGATGTGGACGATTATACTTTTGGTGGGTCGCGCTATTTTTTTAAATAATACAAAAATATAATCATCTATTACTTTTCGTTTATATTCAAAGTTCAAATTCAGTTTTATCGTCAATCCTTATCTGTGAGTGACAATTACGAGTTTACCAGCGGCCGTGTCAAATCGACACAATCACATTAACTGAATAGTTATTGTAAATATAACAATTTAACTATCTGAAACAAATTAGTAGATACGTGAATGTCGCTTGACGTTCAAAACTATCAACAAATTAAATGGATTTCAAATCCTTTTCAAGAACATGACATGACAAGTGGGTTATCATTTATCAAGAGCTAAAGAAGAATTAACCGAAATATTTGAAGATAGTGATAAGTGTGTGTTTAAAATGAATTTCAATCGAAAAAAAATAATAAGTTTCTGGTTATCAGTTCAAGAAAATTATCCAACTGTTTCCAATGAAGCTGTAAAGATGCTACTCCCATTAAATTTCAT
>NC_042495.1:8856098-8870325 GCF_005508785.2 Acyrthosiphon pisum | reverse complement strand
TATATTTTAAAAAATTTTCAAAATGGGCCCGACGGGCCGTACAATAAAAAGTTTGGGAACCTCTGGTCTAAATTATTCCTATACATTATTTCAATTTTCAATTAATGTTGGTGGTGATAAACAATTTATAAGAAATTAGAGAAATTGTTTTATAAATGTAATGAAGTTGTTTCTTATTGAAAAGTTAAATTATTTTATTAAAATGCCATTACTGAGTAGAGTAAGTAATAACTAACCCAACAACACCATTAGACATTCTAATATTATAGAATGTTTAAATATTCAGATATTATAAATAAATGTATTTATAATAAGTATATATATCTGTCAAGGCCATCCGAAGAAATATTTTTTAGGGAGCCAACAAATTATTTTTTATTCCTTCCTTAGATTCTGAATCCATGATAGAATAAATAATTGAGTATTACTATTTGTATAACGTATATCATCCAAGACAGGGACGGAGTACAGCCACATTCCCCCCTCACCTGAAAGGTGCTTTTTTTTATAGATGTCAGTGGTAATATAAAAACTAATGGGCAAGGGAGATAATAGGTACTAGCTATAGTATTAATTGAAATTTGGATTGTTTTGTGGATAAGTAGCTTAGTATGTAACAATAAATTACCAAAACACTTAATATATAAATATCAGCATCAGATTTTATATTTTAATTGAATGATTTGAAAAAAAAATACAGATAACGGTTATTTATGTTTCACAATGTTTTATTATTTTATTAAGGTGTTTTGAGTTTATCAAAATAACTTTTGATCCTAAATTTTGTTGAAAGCTGCAATATCAACACTTTGTATCTAAAAATAAAATAAAAATTATAGTAGAAATAATACATAATGATAGTGTAATACAATAACTAAACTAGTGATGTTACGAACCCTAATTTTTGAGGTCAAACCAAACTTGATCCAAACATTTTTAATTTTATCTAAATCAAACTTAAAATGTTTTATACTAACTAAACTGAACTATTAAAATGATATATTAATTGTCTAGAATGACATTTTAATAATTCAAACTTAATTGATTTTAAAATAAATTTTATATTTTTCAACTAACTACCTAATGCTCAATTTAGACGTTGAGTGCCTTTGTTACTAATCGTCTACAACTATAACATTGCTACCATGAACAACACAATGATCAAATTGTGTAGGATCAACGCTTCAATTCTTCTATATCATTATTCATTTGTTCAATTAATTAGTGGTTTTAGCGTTGTGAAGGAATTTTCAGTCAACACTTAATTACACGGCCAATGTGAGTCAAAAACTAAGAAGCACTCAACGTGTTAAGAAGACCCATGCGTTTGTTATTCTCGTCTTACAAACATACAACATACCAAGTTTTTGTTTACTAGTTGTATAGTGTGCTGTTAGTTTTGATATTAGAATAAATTTGACTTATCATCAAACTTTTTGGTAAGAAAATTTCTGTGCTTAAGCTTTGGCGATTTTTTCAATATTTTAATTATCAAGCAAGATATGGGTATGTGAAATATCACAAATTAAAAATGTTCATCTAGTTTAAAAATTAAAATATTGAAATAAAAGCCGAAACTTAAGCATAGATAATTTTCTTACCTAAAAGTTTTATAATAGGTCAATTCACTCTTATATCAAAACTAACAGCATACTATTCAAACCAGTGAATAAAAATTTGATATGTAAGACAGAGACAGACAACAAATGCATCCTCTTAGCTAATAAGACAAAAATAATAGTAATCAAATAATTTATTATCATTTTTGAACAAACGGAGTTCAAATTTTGAAATCCTCAGTTTGAATGCTGAATTAAATTATCATATGTAATTGGTTCTAATGTTTGATTTTAGGACCAAATTAAACACCTACAGTTAATTTTAGTTCAAAATCAAACAGTTCATAACATCACTAATAATAACTAGATATATGTTGTGGATTATGATCCATCTTTACTAAATCATAATTTGTATTACATAAGACTTAGGATATTATACGTACAAAGTCTTCAATTTCTTGTAATGTCTCTTGTAACCAATCAATTGATACTTTTTCGTCTTCAACAACACAACTAATTTGAAGCTTATGTATCCCATAAGCTAACGGAACTAGCTTAGCTGAAATAATAAATTTAATTATGAGAAACGTACTTTTGAAGTTTCATATAGTATACACAAAAATTTGAATTGTTATGCAACTTCAACAATATGTTATGCCTTTTTTTAAAATTAAAATTAAATTTATATATCGTCGCCGTCGTGCAAAAAGTGACCAAGTGAAATAATATGGCCAAATAGTTACCATAGTCCTCCTTCAAATATAGAAAAACCGACCAAGTGAAAATGTTCAATATATACCAAGTTATGGGCTGTTGTATTTTGACTAAGTGTTTAATTTCCCGACCATTATGAATATTCAATTGTGGTTTCCCAACAAAGTTCAAATTTCACTTAGACACTTTTTGCACAACGGTGACGATATTTATTTATCGTGATTTACATAATATAAGAGAGTATGTTAACATTTACTAACAAATGCATATACTACAATATAGTATATGTTTAAGTACTTTCCATAGGTAGAATAAATTATTAACTTTTTGCTTCTACTAGTTTTATTGGTAGAAACAACCACTTTTATGTTGAACATAAAATTTGAAAATCGGGAATCAATTGTTATCTAATTGAAAATAAACGTAAAAAAGTTACGTAATAGTTTCTACCAAATTATATTTTGAAACATTTTTTGTGATAATTTATTTCAAAATTAATATTGTAACAACTTATCCTACATCAAGGTAAGCTAAGTCAAAGAGTCTCTAATTTTATATTTTTATATTTTATTACCCAGGTTTTCTTTTTTAATTTTAATTTTTATAAGTAATGGCTAATATTATTATATTTGTTTATGCTTTAATTATACCAGGTAATACAATAATCAGTGATTAAAAATAAATGTATACACAAGGGTATATAATATAATATAGTATTATTAAAATACAAAATACACATAAATATATTAAATATATTAACACAGTTTTAGTGGTATTAAAAACTATTTGATGTTATAATAATCATGATCGTTGTACACTGTTTAAAAAAGTAGTTGATTCCCAGACAGCATTTTGTAATGATAATATTATAATATTATTATAATAACGTTATACTTATATGATTCGTTATTATAATGTTATAATAATATTATTAAACAAAAAATTGCTGTCTGGGATAAGTTTAAAATTTAGTATTTTGTTAATACGAATAAAAAATTAATTTTTTGTATATTAGTCAACAGTGCTAGTAAGTAGTAAGACAAAATGTGTTTGATTTACATTTTTTAATTTTAAATAATTTTAAAAAGTATTATTTATAAAATTATTTATGTAGTATTTATGGATTATATTTTATAATAAAATAAAGTAAGTATGAATACTTTCTGAAGATAAAAGAATTTTTTAAATTTGTGATTGACCAAAATGTATATAAATAAATATATATAATTAGCTTACATGCTCCCCACAGCAAACCGTCAGTAGCAACTTGACGCACTGCCTTTTCTAGTTCCTTCATATCAGTTTCATCGTCCCATGGCTTAACATCCAATATAATGTTTGACTTTGCAATAAGAGTTGGCTCTAAACATTTTTAAAAATATATTTTAAATAAAGTTTTGATATTGGTAAATATATATAAGCTTACTCTTAGATTTCCGAGCAGAATATTCAGCTACCCTCTGGGCTTTAAGTCTTGCTGCCTCTTCAGATTCTTCCTAAAAGCGATTAATATAAAATATTTATACTATATTCATTACACAAAATAGACAGTAAAATCATAAATTTAGATTTTAAAAATCAATATTACCAGGATTAAGCACCTAACTATGAATATAAATAATTTAAAACACCACTCTTATCTCTAGGAGTAGAGTGACAGTCAACTTGTATCCAAATAGGTACTGAATTATCTGCAACTACTCGATTAAATAGATAAGGACTTTTTTAGAATAACAATTTATTCCCAAATATTAGATTTGTAGGATAGAATACAGTAGAAAGCAGCCAATTTTTTTTTTACAAGTATCATATCGACCTGTTAGTGAATTTTAAAAGCTTTATGAATAGTTATATTATTGAATTTGAAAGAATTCTTGAAAATGTATACTATTATAACTTAAATCAAACAATACAAAAAAAATCTTCAAATTAAGTTATGAAACTAAAACTATTATTTTTTTATTATAAATAAATGTATGGTTTGAAATAAAACTAAACAATACATTTTATACCACACATTGAAAACTGTAAATTTTATATTCACTTAAAGCAGAAACAGCCTAAATATAATTAACACAGAACATCAATAAATAAATTTTTATAATAGTTTTAATTAATTAATGTTGAATATTTACTTCAGATTCTGATCCAAACAAATCTACATCATCATCCTCGTCATTTTTTTTAGGTGTTTCTTTTTCTTCTGGTTTAGAAGGAGACTGTGCTACATTTTTGGATTCCAATGATTTAACACGAGCTTCTAACTGTACCATGAGACTTTGTAATTGTTCAATATCTTAGTACAAAAATAAATTTATATCAATGATATAATTCTTATAAAATGTAATTATATTATATTATATTTTATATACCTTGATTCAATGAACTTGAATTACTTGATGAACTCTAAATCATAAATCATTTATTATAGTATATTAGTATGAATATAAAACATTAATATTATTTTAGGTGACATAATATTTATCATGATTATAATACCATGGAATTTAAAAAACTATGAGCATTTAAAAAGTATAATTTTTTTTAAATATTTAGTGTAGGTACTTATATCTCTCTCAATATACTTCTCTCTGTCACAAAAACTTAATATCATTAAACAATAATTTAATTATCGTTTTTTTAAATTATATTAGATCAAATTTAAAACAATATTATAAACAAAAACCCTAAATTATAGATTTCTAAACATATTTAGAATGCCTTAATGCCTTATATCCCTGATGTTAGTCCGTTTGTTAGTAACCAGCAAACCAGCACATAATTACAATTCTATGTATTAAGATAATTACTTCTTATATAAGTATTTAATATAGAGATTCATACTATACAAAAAAATATTACCAAATATTATGGTCACTAAAATATTTTTAAATTGTATTTGGAACTATGGTTTATTGCTTTGTATTAAAATATGTTTGAAAACTGGGAACTTAGCATGATAACGGAGTGAGCTTTCCTAACCTGCTTTTATTTTAATCTCATCATAAGCTGGTTTTATGCATTTAAAGAATTATGTTTTACTAAATTATCCAGCAATTTCATTAAAAATTATCCCATAAATGAATGGAAATTATATTCAGTTATTTTTTATTATATTTAATTTAAGGAATACTTACTCTTGGAGATTTCCCTTCCAACACACTAACACGGATTTCCAATTTTTGAAAAGCATTTTTCAAATCAGTAATAGCTGTAATTAAATTCAATATTATTAATTCTAATTAAAATATATATTTACCTACAGACTACAACTAAAATATTGATTAATTACCATTGATTGTATTGGAACTTTCAGTATCCCTTGAACAAATGACAGATGATTCATCAATTGCATCAATCTAAAAAAAATATAATAATTTATATATAAATCAAGAATTTTCTTTTTAAATTTAATAATTTAATTAATAAGCCATAATAAGATTGTGAGAGATTTCATCCAATGATATTTATATGAATATTCTTTAGACAACAGATGAATCAAATAACAAAATGTCTAATATTATTATTATTCAGGATTCAGATACACAAAAATATTTTAAATAACTAGTAATTACATTAATATTAATAAGTAAATTATTTAAAAATGTGTGCTTATTTGAAACTACTATAAGTTATGTTAATCACCCTTTATTATTATAGATATTTTTTAAATTATATAGCATCATATACTTCAGTACACGCGGAATTTTAACTCTAAATATATGTACAAGGCAAATTTTTAAAGATCAAAAGTTATTTTATTAATAATATTTGTGATACTCAAAAATATTCAGAAACAAAAATTTAAACAAAATCTCTCCCAAAAGCTAAATTAAAATTGTATACAAATATAAACATTATTATATATATTTACTCCGAAATGTTAGTTTATGCATATGTATGAATAGTTTATATATTTTTAACAAGTTTGTCTTACACTTAGAACTTTCTCGCGCAAATATTGACGAACCTTTTCAATTTCAGCTATCAGCACATTCTTGCAAGGGGCCTCACAACTGGTATTCTATTAAAATAAAACCAATATTTCTACTACATATAAAATAATTAAACTATAATAAAGTAGTACCTGGGTACTTATAATTTTCTACATATATTTATATTTATAAATACTATCTACAATTCCTACTCTTGTAATAGAAACTGTAAATAAAAAAAGTAACGTAAAACAATTAACTTTAATTTAAGCATTATGGTAATTGAAAATTATTTGAAATTTAGCAAGCATTACAATTAATCTACGAATATGTACGGCCTCAAAATTAATGGTACCTAACAGTTACCTAATAATGATAATAGAAACTTTATTTATTTTAACTAGACAAACTCAATACAACTTTATTATTAAAAGTAAAGTACTTAATATTTGCAAAATTTTTTTTCTCAATAATATTTTTATAATGTTAGTGATTAGTTATTATTATATAATATAGGTATTATATAGTAGCTGTGACTATTATTTAGATTTTAAATAGGTATTATTTTTTTTAACTAACAAGTTAACCTAAACAAAATAAATTATTATATAACTTTTTAAAACAACTACACTCTTTAGGTTAAATATTAAAAAAAAATCACTTTAGTTCATTATCAAATAATCTATATAGGTAATATCTTTTATAATTAAATTCTAAATGTATGTCTGTATACAATTATGTATGTTAAAGTATTTAAAATTTATATATTTATTACTTGATAGATTCAAATTGATCAAGAAATTTAAGGACTTTAAAAAGACAAGTTTCAGAATTTCTTTGAAAGTTAAAAAAAACTAACAAAAAGCCAAAATCATTTTTATTTCTAAAATTATTTTTCTTTAGATCTAATAATATAATATAACATTTTTTTTTTAAAAATACTTTGCTAGTACACCTGAGTGAGAAGTGTTATAGTCGGGAGAATGAAAAGTGGCCGCTGATACGCGCGCTTTGGTGGTGAATTGTTGTGATGGTTTCGCAAAATAAAGCGCGCATATTTTAAAATGTATTAGATATGGATACAATTACCTTATACAGATGTGTTAGAAGGATGTTGGATATGAGTTTTAGAATCTCTGTATTCAATGAAAACAAAAAGGTTGCTATCATATTGCCAGCGGCCACTTTTTATTCTATCGACTATAATGTATCCATTCCAGTTCCCTTAGTTATAGGGAAGGAATGCACTCTTTGGGAATGTGGAGTCCTCAGAAACAAAATAATTAAAGAAAACAAAACAATCTAGTACTCAAAATAATATTAGTTATAGTGTTTTTTAAAAACAATGTAATATAATAATTACATTTGTACAACAGATTATTTTTAAATTAAATTGTATAGGTACATTTATGAATGTTTAATTTAAAATCAATTTAACAATGTCATAAACCCCACCTGAATGGCCACTAAACAGAATGTAACAGAAAGACCTGACAGATGAAATAACTTTTGTTCCAATCAATACTTTAAAACTTTTATTTTTATTTAGTCACTTGAGATACAAGTTTAAAATAAATTTTATTTTTATTTTTTAATACTGAAAATAAAAATTCTAAATAGCCAATTTGCAAATCTGATTATAAGAACAATTTTATTTTATATTTAGAAACATTTATCGAAGTCAAGTAGTTTATTTTTTAGAATTTTTTGAAATATCAATATATTTCTGAATAAATTAATTTAAAATGTAATAACTTTTTTCAAAATATTTTTGGAAATTTCCAAAAAATCTTTAAAAATAATAATAGCCACAGCTTTTTGTATAATTAATATTATAAGTAGAGACCGGAGTTATATTCATTAAAAACTAAAAAGGTGTTAAATACGATGCAAACATGCTGAGTAAAAATGACAAAATATGCATAAAAACATTCTAAGTATAAGCATTAAAAATAAGTACTAAATTAAAAAAAAAAATCAATTAACAATTATTTTATATATCTATGCAATATGTACTTGTTTTCAGTTTTGAAGCAGTATACAAAATAGATATTATTAAGCTGTCTGTATCATTAGGAGCTCGGATAAATAATAAGGCACAGGGCGCCTAACTTATTAATAATAAGTGATTTGTACTAGTGATTTATAATTGTTTACAGGTATAGAAAAAAAAAAACATTACTTTAAATTTGATTCATTTGTTTGAAACAAGAATCTAGGATAGTCGTAACTCATAAACATACAAAATAAAAATAAGTTAACAGACTTCTAATATTAGGAGAGGATATTTAATCCCTAGGAGGTAGCGTAAGACATTTGGAACCTTAGTATTTTTCTAAAATTCTCCAGGAAAAATTAAGTAATAAAATAAAATAAAGTTTGGAAATCGATTCAATACAAGTTAACTATTTCTTGATCATTAGAGCAAAGGTGTGTGCAGTCCTGAATTTTAGGGGGTCCCTACAATATTTTTGGGCCCTCTCTTAACGAGATATGTACATAATTATCAGTGGTATATAATTAGTAGTACCAAATTATATATTCCTTTATATCTAATATCTATTTCTAAACTAATTACAATGTTTATTTATTTGTACTTTTGTAGTCAATAACATCTAGCTGTAATAATCATAATAAGTTATTCCACGCAAATTTAAAATATTTTACATTTCATTATTTACAACATTTTTTAGAAAAAAATACATTATATTCTAGTAACGCCAATTAAAATACAGGCCCCTGGGACTTAAACTGTAGTGCACTAATTACAAAATGCCCCCCCCCCCATTTCCCATCTTAAGCCTATGCATTAGATTATTTTTTTATTTGACAAAAATGATTCTAAATATACATACAATGTACATTATTTTATGATATTTAATATTGTGTTTAAAAATATGTTTACTTACAGTACTACAGAGCAATGGTTTTTGTGTTATAAGTATGTCAATAATGGAGTGTTAAATTAAAAAAAAAATTATTCATTTATAACAATTGTTTAAATTATGAATAAAAAAAAATGCAAAAAGTAATCTTGTGGGTGTATGGTGTATTCATAAAAGCCTATGTAATCACTTACTATTGTCAAGTGACAAAGAAAAGATAAAGATAAAAAGAAAAGATAAAAAAAGAAGTTATAGGCTCTGCAGTGTGCTCTACTAAGTATTTGAGCTCCCAATGAAATATAAACAGCGATTTTGAAACATGCACTTACTGGTATTGTCGTAGCACATGAATTACCACCACTAGTAATAGTTTTTTCCTCCTTATTCTAAAAGTTAATTGTAATAACAGAATTAATTACAAGTCTAACACATTAATATTAATTTATAAAATAATACAATGATGTATTGAATATCGCTCTAAAGAAAAATAATTATATTCATATGACAACAGAATATAAATATATATTTTAAAGCAGCTAATTCAACATCAAGTTCAAGAAATAATCAAGCTTTTTATCTGTGGTATCTTCCGATATTGAAAATTGTAATAACTGTAACCAAACATTATCCAGCAGTAAAATATTGATGAAAAATATAGTATGTAAAAGCAATATCCCAATATAAATAAAATAGAACAAGAAAATTAATGCATTATAAGCGATAGAGTTATAATAGATAAATAGATGTGTTGTATTAATCAGAATAATTAAAATATCAGTTACCTTTGATAGTTTTTCATAATACACACGTTCTGCATCAGCATATTTTGATTTATCGAGCCACACTTTTTCTTGAGCTAAAATCTCCAACGACATTTTACCTAAAAACAATAGTTAATTTTATAAGAAACATCATAACCTGATTTAGTACAAGTAAATATTTAGGTATTTTATCATGTAAAAGAGTTTATTTCTGCAAAAAGTTTTCTTTTTTCATCATAGGTGCTTAGATCTGAATATCAGGTGGTGCCTACAGTATTCCTTCTTTATGTAGGCCCTCTCCTAACATAACAAGTATAGTGAATACATTTTAATGAATGTATAGGTATTAATTGAATTTCCTTTGATGTATTGTATAATATTAATATAAAATAATCATCATTTAATACAAAAATATAAAATGACCAACGGCTATTACTTAAATTATTGTTTATTACTACCTAAATCTGAGTAAATATTTGAAGCCATTTATTGTTTTGTATATAGTAAAATTAATATTTCCAATTGGCTTGGGCCATTTTTAGTTTTATTTTTTTATTATCAGCAATGGTCAGTACCAGTGACGTAACTAAGAGGGGAGCTCTCTCTGACTACGGTTTAGCCCCTCCAAAAATATCCCTTATTGATTTAGATAGGTTCAGAAGAATTAATGTAATTTTTAGTAATTTTTAGTAGAGTGAATAGTGCCAAATTTACTTAATATAAAATTTAAATATAAGAATATTATTCAGGGCTTAACATAGAATTTAAATATAAGAATATTATTCAGGGCTTAACATAGAATTTAAATATAAGAATATTATTCTGAGCTTAACATAGAATTTAAATATAAGAATATTATTCAGGGCTTAACATAGCATTTTTACAATTTTATTTTGAAGCAAGTGTTAACAATTTTAAAATTATTTGATCGTGTGAACGGGGCTTATGCGTAATAAGATGGAGCTAATACATACAGGTACGAAATACTTTTAATCACTTATTTAAAAAAAATGGATTTTATTTAGTAACTACTAACATTAGATAAAATACAGTGCCCGACAAAGGGGCTTTAGTTTTAAGGCCTTAATTACTTAATGTCGGAAGGTGCCTATACCTATCCTCTGACCACGCAACTACCTTCTGTCATCCAATTATTAAATGTTCTACTTACTTTTAGAGATTGGTTTGAAAATTGATGTGAAGAAACTAATAAAAGCTTTAAACAACTTGTTTCAAGTCACGAAAAGGCCTAAGACGACACGTTTTTGAAACTCGAGAATTTAAAAAGAAGGAATCTAGAAACGTCAATAGCTGAAATGATTTTCTTATCAACAATTAGAACAAAAACTGTTTCTAAGTTCAGTACATCGATATGCCGCACGGCCCGGGGGTTAGATAACGCGATAATATAGCGATAACCACGATTAAAGAATCACGAATATATATATACCTTAATATTCGTGAATGTGACCATAGATCATAGATAAAAGATTGCCATAGATGCCATAGATCTATGCTTGCGACTCGTGAGACCCAGACGTAAATTTGTGGTATGAACGATGGTGATTCAAATATCAAATTCATAACGAGTGTGAATTCATAATAGAACTATATAATTAATTATTCTTAAATTATAAATTATAATTTCTTCGAGTCTGCTACTACAATAATAATTATGTTTAGGAGCGTCCATACAGTCTATACTGGACTGAACAAGGTTAAAATTATTTTATTTAAAGTTTCATTACTGCTGCAACCATATTTATTAAAAAATGATGTATACAAATCTTTTTAGCTTCAGCATTTGAACTGTAATTTACAAAATGTGTTAACTATTGGTTGTGTGGGTCAAACACGATGTAGAAGTAACAAACATTACAAACCGGAGTTCAAAAAGTTGAGAAGCCAAAAAGTAACTACACATTATATATTTATATGTAAATAAAAATTTAGAATTTGTATTCAATAAGTTACTGGTAAGTTTGATACCAATAGAATACTGACAAATTTCTGTTATTATTTACGTTATTTCAACAGCAAATTGTACATGTACTATGTAACTAAAATTTAAATTCAAATTAACTCGTAATATATTATTGGGTTTTATAGGTTTTAAAAGTAGAATTACCAGATTATGAAAATGAAAAAGTGGATTCTGAGGATTACAGCCCAGAAAAGTTACGTACCAGGTACAAAGAAAAAGGTATACAGCCTACAAGACCGTGGATTGAACGTACCACGTTTATTAACAATACTGGTTCTATCATTGAACCGTATGTTCCACCAGAAGGAGATGGAAAAATTTCACCAATCAGTACAGCTGTTAAGTCTTAATTGCTTCATATTAATAATACCGTAATGACATGTTTATTATTTTATATAGGGAGCTAAACAAAAAATTGAATTATTGAAAAAGAAAAAAGATACTTGGCAAGCCATTCGTAAAATAAGACAGAATGAGGAAGAATTTGAACTATATCCTGAATTTATAACAAAGGCACAAGATATTTATCTTAAAGCCCACACAACTATGGTCAAGTTTGTATCAACTATTTTATCAATGACATATCTATAAATATTATAATTCAAATTCATATTAAATTTGAATGTTTTAATATATTTTAGCAAAGATAAACAAAATCTTCTCCAATATGTTACAGAAAAAGCCTATGTGGTAAGTATAAACTAACAAATGGTAGTTACCAAACTTATAACATATTGTTTGTACTAAAGGAAATGCTGCACAATATAGACAATAAGACATTACGTTGGTCATTCATAAAATCAATTGAACCACCTCGTGTAGTTCATGCAAGAGTAACAGATATTATAACTCAGGACAATTTATTTGCACAGATAACTGTACGCTTTCACACAAAACAGGTATATATTTAAAAATTTTGTCGTTATTTTAATTTATTACTCACAAACCAACAAGCATAATAATACTTGTTTTTTATTCTTAGACATTATCAGTTTTCGATCGTTTTGGACGTTTAATATTTGGTAGTGATGTGGTTGCCAAAGATGTCTTAGAATATGTAGTATTTGAAAAACACATTGTAAATCAATATGGAATGTGGCGGATACACGGAAAAATTATTCCTGATTGGATGCCCCCTAAAGAACCAGCTGCAATAACAAATATATTAAATGTTGAAGCTGAGACAGAAACTGCCTTGCAAGCTCAGCCAGACGAAGCAAAATCTAAAATTGTACTTCCAGATGCATAATGAATTATGATAACTGATAAGCATTAAATGTAAAAATAAATCATGAATAAATATATAGAATTGCATTATTTAAAAATTGTTTATATATAACCACTTAGTAAAAATATAAAAATATATGATATACATAATATAAATACCCACTCCACAATAATACTGAATGTAAAAAAAAAAATACATTTAATAATACTCTTAATATGTATGTAAAATACATTTTCTTTATGTTAATTAATATTAATATTAGCAAACTTAATATATAACTTCTTTAATACACTTAAACAAAACTACTTGTTGGTTGATCTACGTATACAGGTTTTTTAATTTTAGTGTCAACTTTTTTTTTTATTTGATGTTCATTAGTTAAGTTCTTGGGTTTAGGCGGTAAAGGAGGAGGAAGATGTCTAATAAATTTAGTACGATCATCAGGTATGGGATTTGGCCGTTTAAATTCTCCATCATTCAGCAGTGATTTATAAAAGCGAGTTGACTCCCTGTTTCCACCATTACGTTCTGCTAACCTGATTGATTTACGATGTTTTTTGTTGGTATCAGTGGTATTATTTTCTTTATTCTAAACATCCAAAAAATATATTATTCATATTTAATAATATAAAAAAACCATATTTAATCAAATTATAATTACCTTTAAAAAGTCTGGCATTTCAAAGTTGATCTCCGTACCTCGTTGATCTTCTAATCTACTTCTTTGAGCTCGCTTTAAGCCCTCGTATAATGCTAAACATTGATAAATAAATATAAAATATTATTTAAAGTATATTTAAAAATGTACAAGCAATAGTACAACACCTAGATTATCATTTTTTTTTTTATAATAAATCAAATTAATTAATATTGATCTTTAAGAAACATCAACAACAGAGGTTACATTTTAACATTTTTAATATTGATATTTTTGGCTAATTTATCATTAGGTAAGCATACAAAAACTTATTTTTTTAACTAGAAGTTATTTCTCTTCAATGTGGTTGATACCATACCCATTCTTTTTTTAATTTAATGTGATGGTAACATGGAAATGTGTTTACCATGAATGAATCATAAACATATTCAAGTTATTTACAAATATGAACAATGTTCTATGTTTCTTTAATAATTTTGTATATGAGTTATAAATATTCAAAG
>NC_042495.1:8842240-8856033 GCF_005508785.2 Acyrthosiphon pisum | reverse complement strand
ACTCATAAACTACTCATCCCAATTTCGATTTTCATGTATCAAAATATTAAGAAAAATATTCTGCTTTGGAATAAAAAATTAAAACCCTATGTTGTCATTCAAAAAAGTAAAAAAGTTAAAAAATTATAAGGATAAAAAATATTTAAAAATATAATTTTTTAAGAAAAACGTTGTTTTATAAGCGACTTGAAAGTATGTAAAAAAATATTTTCAAAAAAACTTACACTTTTTGAAATAATGAGTGTTGTTTGATAAAAGAATCACCCGGTATTTTAAAAAGGGAAGGTATTAAAACAATTGATTCATAAAGTAACAACTAGAAGAAGATTATCGATATCTTCATTCATTCCTAGTCAATGTTTAGTTAATTCCTTGGCAACAAAATTTATTAAGTAAACAGTATATAATTTGAACAGAACATAATATAACTGTAGAATACCATACTACAAATGTAGTTCCCGGTTTATTACACACAACTAGTATTGTTTTTAAAATAACATGTAAAAATTAAATCAATTTAAAATCAAAGAAACTACTAAGGGTGGGTTGCATAAACGTCCTGTACCACCTTACCGAACCGTCGTCGCACTATTAACCACTAACGGTTATGTAAATAAAATTGGGTCTTACTAGAAACCTCGATAGTGTTAACTGTTCTTTAAATTATCGATTACTCGGATTACTAGATAAATAAACTACAAATCAGATTTTGGTTTTGTAACTTAGTTGTAACTCAGTTCTGAAATATCAATGATTTTATCAATGTTATTGGTGGTTTAATTTATTTGGTAATCACGGTTATCAATAATTGAATATTTCTTTATGCAACACTAGCATAGTTTAACATAATCATTAACTTTAAAGAATTAAAAAATTACAGGGCCGATAATAAATTTACAGAGTGTTCTTTATGCATCTTAATATTATATATTTATTGTTAAACTATAAATAATTGCAATCAAATAATTACCATCACTTTCAGATTGCTTGTCATTTTGTATTTTTGTAATTGGTTTTAATTTAGCAATAAGTGGTGGAAGTTTACTCAGCGTTTGTTTTTTTTCAGTGCTATTAATTTGTTGATCATGTACTACAAATTGTGATTTACAAGTCTTTTTTATTTTCTAAAAAAAAGTTAATTATATAATAAAGCATGATAAATTGTAATGATAATATTCTTACTCTTTGTTTCTCATGAAATATTGAATCTCTTCTCAAAAATCTACTAATCAAGCTAGAAGATTGTTCTGATCCCCATTCTTCAGACTAAAATAAATAAAAATATACAATTTTGAGTGAATTTGTTTATTTATTCATATAACATAGATACAATTTTAATTTTTTTTTTTTCGAGGGGGAGGGTGCATTAGTATAGTGTTAAGTGTGTTTGTGTATTTTTTTGTACAGCAAATAGGTAGATACTAAGATGTTAGATAAGAGATATTATTATTATATAGAATACAATTTTTTTTATAATTATTAGTCCAGTTCAGTTGTCTTAAGAAATGCCAAATGGGATAAAGTTGTCCATTGTATCAGGTCCAAAACTTAATGTTAATTTAATATCCATTATTACAAGTATTTACAACCAAAATACATGGTAATTCAACAAATGCTCAAGAAGACGTCACACCCGCATCCGTCTTACAGATGTACAACATAGCAAAAACTGTTTTGCGTGGGACAACTTTTATCTTTCCGTATTTTTAGTAGTGGCTCCAAAATAACTGAACATATAGGTTAGAAAATTATCTATGCAACAGAGTGTCTATATTTTAGATAACACAAATACAATAAAAGTTATTTGCTTCTAAACATTTCATTTTTTTGTTTATTTCATTTGATTTAAAAAAGTGATTGGATAGTGCTATTAAAAAAAAAAGAACTGTTGCATAGTTCTTCTTTACGTGTTGTGAATATTTGGTAGTTTTACAATATGGTGCGAGAAAAGTTGTCCCATGCAAAACAGTTTTTGCTATGTTGTACATTGGTAAGACGGAGACAACACATGCAGGTGTGACGTCCTCTTAATAAAATATTTGTGCATGGTTTTTATTTTATAAAAATTATAAATTAATAACTATCATTAACTACTTAGACTACTAGGGTTACGTTTCCATGAATAAAGGGTTCATATATATTTATTTTTTTTCAAGGAATATTTTCATATTGAACTTTTAACCAACTAAAAATCTTCAACATTTTAAAATACGAAAAAAACTCAGAGAAATAAATTTAAACAAAGGATATTTAGTGTTTTTGTAGCTGCAAATGAAAAAGAACATATTTTTAATTTAAGATTGTAATGTTTGGTCAATAGTTCTAAATATATGGAGCAAGATTTTCTACTTAAAATTTGAATTTAGGATATTAAAGTTTATTGTTTATTGTTCTGGCTTAGAATACTTTATAGAACTATAATTCAGTATTAATATATTATGTATACACCATGTTTACAAACTTTTATAGATCCTTGATCTGATGGAAGTTTATTCAATTCTGGATTTTTGTTTTGTAATAAGTCTTCAAATACTTGATTAGTTAATTCATCCAAGTTATCCGGATCTTGTCCATTTTTTAATGTAATATTTTGAGCTAATGATGTCATATTACTGCGAGTCAAAACTTGAATTCTACGACTTTCTACTAGTGAAACATCCATATCTGGATCAATAACTTCATTTTCACTTATCTGAAATAACACATTATAATAAATTAAACTTTTTAAATGTATTTTAAAATGTCACCAATACTCACAGAACACAGTGTCACCAGATCAGTTTTATAACCGTACGAGGACAATATGGGACCTATCTCTTGTCCAATTGTTGAATCTATTTTACAATCAACATTGATAGTTTTTCTGTCAGGAAGATCTAATCTAAACCATATTCTAGGTTCAACTTTAACATCTAAACCATCCAGAACACATGAACTGCCATTTAAATCTATTATCTGTAAAATAAGAATAGTATATTGTGTGTAAACAATACTGTTTTATAATATATTTTACTCGATATTTTATTTATGGTTAATATTTATAAAAAAATAAATAATTTGGTGCTACATAGTAAATACCATACACACATTTTCACTGATTCTAAAAATAACTAAATTGTATTACTTATTCAGTTAAGATTTTTTAAAATATTAGTTAAAATATATATATATTGATTTTTAAAAAACAATATTTTTACTATTTTGAATTATAGGGATGGGTCTAAAAAGTTAAAGTTATAATCGATATATTAAAAAATTATATTTTTGGCAAAAACTATGAATTGATACACCATTATTTAATTAATTAAAAATAATGTACATATATATATATATATATTGTATGACAGTTAAATATAATAATAAATAGGTACCTAACTCTGTTAGTGAATACTTAAAATAAATAAGTAAATAATAATAAAAATGCATTTTTAAATATGCTGGATGGATTTAATGTTTTTTTTTACACTGTCTCGGCTCGTAAATCGGTTTTGATTTTAATGTTGAGTATTATTCCTACTATTGTATCTGCACATCCCTAATTCAAAATTTTAAAACCCAGGAACAGTAAAAAGTTGTATTTGTAATACATAAAAATTATTTATTTTAACTGTAAACAAAACATTTAAAAATATATCATACCTGTTCATTGTTGGATTGAATTTTTACTTTGAAATGTTTATAAGGATAACCACGTTTATCAAATAATCTTTGAATAAGAACTTGAACAGTTATATCTGGGGTTACGTGCAAAACTGTTGATGATTGATCAGGAAGTGTCACTCGACACAAACCAGATGTTAATGGAGGCTGCACAGTAGATTGACGTCTCCATGATAATAATGATTTTCGACGACTTCCAGTGTTAACATGGTATTCAATAGTACTTGTATTAGTTGTGTCTTCAATATCACTAATCTAAGAAATCAAAATCAAAAAATTAACATTTGTATGCTGAATATTGCAATAATTGTATAACTTGACTCAAAAGTGTTACATACCTTTTTACTAGAACATTCCAAAGATTTAAAAATAGTTGTCTCTTGTTCACTAAATGGTAAATGGTCAGCTATCTGTTCCACTAAACACATTTTATAAAGATCAGACTTCACAAAACGGGGATAGCTATCAAACTTCATTAAATTAAACACTTGTTTTTGTGCCTAAAATAAGTACATTTTACAAATGATTTATTGGTATTTTTTTATTACATTATTAAAATAGCAAAATAAAAGCAAACATACCTGTAAAAAGAGATTAGGATTGGCTTCTTCAATTTGTTCGATTGTAAGATTTGAAGCTTTTGAGTCAACATTAACTGGTTCAATAGCATCACATGCTAAATGTTTAGCATATATATCTCGAGCAATTGCACATCGTAACTCTTGGTCTACAGTAGAGTGATATCGTTCACATGCAGTCCAAAAGTACAAATTCTCTGCACTGAATTCTTTCTTTAAAAACTCCTATTTAAATAATCAAACAAATATAAATATTTAGTCATTTTGTAAATAGTATCCAAAGTATTATTTTTCTATTATTCAGGAAGATAATGTGCCCAACTGAATAAGTTTCATTGTGGACCCACAAATTTACCATTTGCAATAAAATATTTAAAATTATAGTATGTATGAATTGATAATGTTTGATATATAATTATTTTTTTTTTTCAACTGGAACCAAACTTTAAAAATATAATATAATATTAATAAAATTATGGGAAAAAATACAAAAATATACAACATTCCACCTAACAATAGTCCCAATTTTTTTT
The DNA here is from genome assembly GCF_005508785.2 of Acyrthosiphon pisum. Taxonomy (NCBI): domain Eukaryota; kingdom Metazoa; phylum Arthropoda; class Insecta; order Hemiptera; family Aphididae; genus Acyrthosiphon; species Acyrthosiphon pisum. Next base: position 8,851,262 of record NC_042495.1, on the reverse strand, counting down.
TTTATATATTTATTACTTCATTAAATTCAGAAAGAATTTTGATTTAGTTTTAGTTTGATTTTCATATAGGTTTTATTAAATTAATTATAATTTTAAGTTAGTTTTTGAACAAAACTGAATTAAACACACTAAGAAAATTGAAATTATATTTAGTTGCATCACTAAAAATAATAAATAATATATATATATAAACTGCAACTTACTGCAAAGTTTTGAGAAGTTATTGGATCTTGCAAAACTCTCTCAAACGATAATGTCCAATCTTGAGCTTGACTGGTTTTTGAATTGTTCTTAATTATAAAAAAACATAAACAATTTATATATTTCACAGAAGAAAAAAAGAATTACCATTTGTAATTCAGTATTAAATTTCAGTTTATGTACTTAAGCAGCAAACATGAAAATGATTATACTGATGTCAATTAAGTATTAAGTCTATCAATTACGATTTTGTATACCTTTAGATCAGTGATTCTTAACATGGGCACTATGCCTTAGGATGATTTATAATATTGTGGGCCGTTTTATTAAAAGGAGCTATTCTTAGGCTTTTTTTTTTAATAATATATAGTAATAATAAATTATAAATGAAGAATTAAGTACATGCGTGATTAATTATAGAAATATTATAAATATTTAAAGATAAGAAAAACAAAAAAAAATTGTTTTAACTAAAAAATAAGGGTACACATTGGCGTTTGTCATTTATCTTCTAATCAGTTCATTAGCTGAGTAGTTTGTGGTGGCATATATATATTATATGGTAATAAATTATATTTCTAGTAGATATTAACATTTAGTTATAAATGTATAATGTAGATTTTAAAAGAATAAAAATATGTAGTAACAGCAGTCAGATTTAAGTATGTAGATTTAAGTTTGTACAACAATCAAATTATGTATAGTTCATATAAATTGTTTACATTCATGGTACCTATAACAGTAATTATTTTTTTTTTAATTTATGGGTGGGAGTGAGTTTTTTGAAAATTTAAAGAGGCGTAGATTAAAAAAAAATTGGCAAACACCTATTTAGATGAATAAATTAATAATAATTTAGTGTACATTTATAACTTTATGAATATTATGAACTGTACATATAATAATAACATAACTTTAGATAAAAATAAATATTAAAATGATAAAAGTATAAAGTATTACTAATAATTTACTATAATGACTCATTATAAAATGATAAAATTCTAGAAAAAATCCTTACTAATTGATAAAATTTAATTGGTGTGCTATTTAAATAATGATTACCACAATTAAAATGTAACAACTATCAGGAAAAATATATTTAGAGTTAAAATATAATATACAAATTGTATAATATGTACCGTGGTTTTGTTTTCAAAAGAATTTGTTCGCCTAAGAACACGTACAAAAGGACTGTTGGAGAATGTAATACAACTAATTTTACGAAAAGGAAGCATTTCCTTTGTAGATAAAAAATAAATGTACTAAAAGTATTTAATAAAGTACATCTTCTAAGAATATAATACTTTTATGCCACACTAAACATAACATTTTCACATAGGTAGTTCATATACTCATATTTTATTTTGATTTTCAATTATGTATGACTGACACATGTCACGGATATTGAAGTGACGTCATTACATACAGTAACCTACCTATCATCACATTTAAAATTGTAATTAGAATTACATATAATGAATACTAATGAACACAACTCGACTCAAGAACATGTAATATATTAGGGAAAACCGTTATTAATAACTTCATAAATCATAATATTACATTTTGTATTTATAAACTATAAAATTATCATTTAATGAAAGTAATAATTATGGAAGGTTTAAATTAGTTTATATTTTCAATTGTCAACAACATGATACACAAAAACTCATAACTGCATTTTTAAGATAAAATTGAATATGGTACCAATAAAATAATATTTAATAATTATAGGCAGTACCTAAATGTATAATAATATTTTTTTATATATAAAAATATAATTTATCATTTTAATTTGATTACAATAAATAATTTAAGTAACATCATTGTTATTATATTATAATAACTTTTACAAGCCATACTGAAATATTGTAATAAATTTATGATAATATTACATATACATGAATACCACAATGACCTCATTATTTAATATAGCTTGGGTTATGAAATTCATATGACCCTTGGTATAGATATATTTATTTAATTTGAAAAGTTATGCTTCAATCGATAGGGGTCATTAATGTCTGAAATTATATATATTATTGTAAGCTCAAAGAAAATATTGATTAATACAACTTATCAGAAAAACTATTTACTTGTCTAATCAAATGTAAATACTTCTACACCTACAGCTATCAAGTATAATAAATAATAATTGTTACTAACTAAATAAAATATCTACTTACAGAAAATCTATCTGTTTCAGGAATAAACTCTTCAGTTCCTTCTTTAATATTTTGTAAGCTTCCCCATATGTTAAAAATACAATCTTCATCATTAGTTTTAAAGTCTTCCAAACTTTGAGTAACAAGGGGATATCTTAAACAGTCAAATTCTGTATTTGATTTAGTTTTGACATCTGATAATAATATTTCTTGACTTCGATAACTGCTTCCTAAACTCATTCCTTCACATGAATTATTTTCATATTGTACACTACTCTCACTTTTTGATCTACGGGGCCCAGGTGATCTGCTTAATATAGTATAATCAGGTCCTAATTGACTAAATACAAGATCAACTGAGCTAGTACTTAATGGTGAACGACTTCTAGCTCCACGTTCAACTACATTATCCTTGGGAGTAATTGAATCCGAACAATCAACGCAATGAGTAGCCATTTCACCAACCTTACAAAAAAAAATTATTATTATAATTCATTAGGCTAAATAAATAAATAATAATTACTTGTTGTATGTGTAAACATTGATTCTGTACATCAACCATTAATATTCTATCTGTCTGCATACCACAATAATCCTTATATCCAATACCTGAATCACTATTGCTAGTTGTTGTTGTCGTGCTATCATGACTTGGATGTGGTGAATTTCCAACAACCGAAATACGATTAGCATCATTTTTATAATACTTTTCGATAGCAATTACAACTTTATCACAGTTTGGAGGGAATTGAGTACATACACCAGTCGAATCTCTGACACAAGTGATTTTAAAACTATTAGCTTGTGCACAATGGTCGTCATGTGATACTGGGTCTATAGCAAATACATGACACGAGTTCGATGGCTCATCATCTATAGATGATATAGTGACAACACCAAAGTATTTGCTATTTTCATCAGAACTGGCAGCACAAAACATGACACGACTACCTGGATAAACAGCTAAAGTTACTCCTGCATTATTCTGAAGACAAAGACTGGATCCATATCCTGTCATTAATACAGCAGCATGAGAACGTTTTTCTGCTTTCAAACGTTTAATACAGCTTTTTACAACCTAATTCAAAAAAATTTAAAGAATTATAAGTTATATTAGGTACTACTTAACAACTTTATCTAATACAGATAGTAATTTGAACATGGTACAAATATATAAGTTAGATTAATAAGTATTAGGATGTGTTATCTGCAAGTTGCACATGCTTGATTTTATTTGTTTTTAGTATATTGTTTATAAAAAAAAAGCTAAATTTTACTAATTATACAATAGATATATAATTTAAACATAGGTACATTTTTAATTTAAAAATATAAATTATTTTGTGTAAGTACCCACTCATACTTTGAATTCCATTTTAAAATTTAAATCAGACAAAATTATTGTTTTTCAAATTATAAATTATAACTAGTAAATAATAACTTAAATAGAAATAATTAGCAGATTTAAAATTACTAACTTGTAGGCGAGATCCAGCAGGTATACATGGCATTTCAATTGAACCTAAATACCTCACAACTATTTGAAAATTATAAATGGTTACTGCTTCTTTATCATATATTGAACAATTGTTATTATTTCGATTACAAGGTTTTGATACATGAGCAAACTCTATTCCATAATCTGCATCATCATTTCTCATTTTATTTACATTAATAGGAGTTAAGGCTGGCCTAGATTTGTGTGGATATTTTGGCCGTTGTCTTCCTAATTCATTTTTAAATTCTTCATCGGAGCTATCAGAATAATAATTCTCAGCTATTTGTAATCGCAAAGCAGATTGACATCCACCAATTAATTGTACTACATCATCATGTAATAGTTTACTAACATTATGGTTGCTGACGGCTACCAAATAGTCGCCTGCTCTAAGACCAGCTTGATCGGCAGGACTACCAGGAACAATACAACTAAGTATGCATGGCTGCTGCCCAGATATAGTAAATCCAAATCCATTTTTGCCTCTATTAACTTCTACCATACGTACACCATAGTTGGGTCGTTTCTTACGTCTTCGTACAGGATGCATTGCAAACAATTAACTTACATCCTCAAAGATTTCAATGCCCTGATTTGTAACTAAACTCGATTAATATTATTTAAAACTGTACTTCACGAACAAAATTAATACTTTCCAATAAAAACGATTGTTTGTAACATTAAGCTTACTAAAATACCTTCAATTTTCTAAAGATAAAGACATAAAATACTCACTATAAACAGTAATTGAATTATATTGGAATGGAATGTATAATATTTGATAGAACTACCTATAATATTATTTTAATGATATCCATTATATTATGCCAACCACGAACTTTCGACAAAATAAACCAAGGTTCAATTATAAAACCGTTATAGTTACCACTGTGGTAACAATAAAATGTAATCACGGCACGATGTGATTGTAGTACGAAGATAATATCGTGGATAGTAGATAGTACTAGCACAGAATAGATTAAATTCTAGCACGGTTTAAGATAGTACTATCTTAAACCATGGGTACTATTCATAGATAATAAAGATATCTTTATTATCTATGGTACTATTGTTCTATGGTACTAGATAGTGAACTCCCGCAGTAAATTGAAGCTTCAAGGTCGGTTGGCAATTGTATGGCATTTCTATGGCAAATAAGATCATATTATGATTTTTTTTGTATCGTATTTTATTATTTCTAAACATGTTTTTTAAAAAAAAAAAATATTTTATATAAGTCATTTTACATTTACTATTTTATTTGAAAAAAATATTATTCCTAATACGTGTTGTATAATAAATAAAATGTTTTGCTAACCGACAAAATGGCGGCCGTGCACAGCTGAGCTTCACTAATTGTAACAATGTAAATTGTATTGGTGTTCCTTATCTAGTAATGATACTATGAAGCACGGACTAAGATAAACTTATTCGTACTATGAAGTATGGAAGTCTGTGATTGTAGATGATAATAATAAGACCGTGGATATTGTATGATAATAATATGTATTATCTACATCACGAACTAAGATATACAGGACTGGAAACGATAAGGTTGGAGGGTGTGAGAGGTAAATCCTCCTTAATGTACACAATGAGCGGGGTACGGGGGCTTCGAGTTCTTGTCAACACTGGCGCTATCTAGGTATCCAAAACAAGAAATTAATAAATCGGTATGCTAATCAACATTAACAGGACTACATTAACAGAAGCTTAATTTCCCGCCTTTTTCATGCTTCGTAAAATATATAATTATTAATTATAAATTATTATAATATAATTATATATTATATTATTATACATTTTACACCTACTATAATAGCTTAAGTAAATACTTAATTACGGTTACTTTATAAATTATAGGTAATAGGTTCTACCTATTTTTTATTTCATAAATGTTACCTATATAATAGATACCTATGTCTTATTTCCATGATATTATGTTATCAACTAAATACAATTATACAATAAATTATTACAAATTATAGTAAGTATCTATATTCTATAATAATATTTTGAAATCATGACACCTACATCCTAAATTCAAAAATATAAAAAAGAACCGCTCAAATATTTAATTATTTTTTTACACTACACCTAATATAATTATGTATTTTTTTTATATATTATGTTTGGGTTGCTACAGTTGCCATGATATTTTTTTGACCTTAATGAATCTATCTTTCAAAACTTTTTGGTTTAAATGCATGACTGAGAAAGTGAGAAATATCAAAATAAATAATAAATATTAATACTGAATACGGATTAATACGGATAGCGGCCGCCGGCCAAGAGTTGAGCGCTAGTGTTGATTAGAACTGAAATTCCCTCCGTCCCCCGCAGATTCATAATATTAAGGTGTACTCGTATCAACATTCGTTTCCAGTCCTGTATATCTTAGTTCGTGATCTACATTATGATTCACGATCATCGAGAATATTATGTATATTATACCGTTGATTGTTCTATGATTATACCAAGGTGTATTGATAATTGAATATTGATATCTATTTGAATACCATTTGCATCTTTATTTATCTTGTAACTTGTTGGCTGTTAGTGTTGTTACTACTTGTTATAAAATTTCAAATTTTTTAGATTTTGAATTTTCTAAAACAAAAAATGTTTATTTAATTTGCAAATAGGTACATCAATATACATTTAAAGAAATTATTTATTTTGTGATTGATTAATTTTTTACCTTAATTTATTTCTTATAAATTATTTGTATCTTAGTTAAAATGACTAATATTAGTATTAAATGTCAAAAATGTCGATTTGAATTAGCATCAAGTGAAAGTTCATCTATACTTGATTGTCATGAAAAGCAAATTCAAAATACAGCCAGAGTTACATACAGTTGCAATGATAACGTAATGGAGAATAATTGGTACATATCATCTACTACTTTACCTGCATGGATAAATTCGTCAGTTGAAGAAGTAAGCACATTAAATCAATTAATTTCACAAATTACAATTTAAGTAATAAATAAATGATTAAATTATGTTTAGTTTTATGCCTGTTTAATGATCAGTTTTGTTGTAGCGAGTATAGGCTTGTACTGAAATCTCAGTAAATTATTGTTATAATTTTATCTCTCACCTCAATTGCGAAAACATTTATATGACTCCTCACCTACTTATTACTTGTCCTGCTATTTCAATTAATAACACTATGATAAAATATTCCTTTCCAAGATACCTACACTTCATATTAAATTTGTATATGTCAATTCCTTAACTTCTAATTAAAATCATTCAAAATTACAATTTTAATAAGTACTACTTATGGGCTTTACACTTAAATAATGGTAACCTAACCTACTTAAATAAGTTTAAATTTTAACTATATAATCAGACTTGTTATATACATTTGTACATCTAATATCATCTAATAAAAATTAAATAATTAGATATCTATAAATTATCAGTAAAAGAAGTATGTTAGGACTACTATTAGTTAACATTATTTTTGAAGTAAGTAATTATATTAAGTACTTTTTTTGTATTATTAACTATTTGTATGGTCATACTACTTACAAAAATAAATGTTTACTAAAAATGATTTTATTTATTTCAGGATGATTGGCAAAAAGGTAAATTGTCTTGTCCAAATTGCAATTTGAGAGTTGGTTCTTTTGACTTTATTGGCGGTATGAAATGTCCATGTAAAAAATATGTATTACCTCAAATCCATTTAGTTAAAAGTAAAACAGATATTTACTTTCGATAAAAATTATGTACTCATCTTCTATTAATATTATGTATGATTTATTGATTTTTGTTAATAAATTAAGAGTGTAATCTTATTCCAATATACTACAGCAACAATTAAAATGTTTTATTATTAGTTTAAAAATTAATGTCTGTACGTAGTACCTACTTATGTAAAATCATTTTTCTAATCTAAATAAATTTGAATTGAGGGTAACTTGAATATTTTATTTCTAGTTTAATATTACAGTATCACTGTCAGTGGTGGATCCAGGGTTTAATTTTAGGGGCCTCCTAAAAAAATTACTTCCATAAATACAATATACATTATTATGTTTTAGTTGACGTTCCTAAAAATATGAAAGAAACTCCAGATTACATCTACTACACGTCCTCTCTTACGATCAAATTTAAACCTTAAACTCAAAATCCTTATTTACAAAATGTTGATCTTTCCTCTAAGGTATTATGGTATTCAAATTTGGAGTAACGCTGCCCCAAGTAACATTCAAAAAATACAATCATTCCAATCCATCTGCCTTCCCACTATTACAAAATCCCCCTGGTATGTAAGTAACAAAACCCTTCACTCTGACCTGAGAATAAATTACGTAAACCAAGTCACTAAAACTGCTTACCAAAAACTCCACAAAAAATTTAGCTCCCATAGTAACCCCAACATTAGTTATCTTGCTTCACAACACATCCCTGACAACCCCCCATGAAGACTCAAACTTAAATGGGTTAGAGACCTCCTCCATTAATTAATAAAATGGCTGAGACACGATTGAGCATAAAACATCTTTTTTGCGACACAATTGAGCATAAATTGTCGGTGTATCAAAGGAAATTGAAATACAAAAGAAAACCAACACGATTGAGTATAAAAAGCTCTGCAACGTTGCCATTTTCAATTTTGAACTATATTATACAAAAATATTTATATAAATAATTATAATGATTCAAAATAAAACATGGCGAAAAAATATCATATTTTCATAGCAGTGGTGTGGCGAAGGGGGCCAGAAGAGTGGCCGCTCCTCGTGGGTGGGTGGGTATTGGGTAGTGGGTATTCATTTTTAGCATACATATATTGTACACAATATACTATAGAATTAATGAAGTACCAATATAAAAAAGGGTAGCAAATGGGTACCTCTCTGCTGTTCATTAGACATTAAATGGGTCATTGTAATGGATGTGTTAAATGTTAATTCAATGATATAAAATCATTGTACACCAAAACCGAAACTGAATGAAGACGGTCTGCCTATATTACTATAAGTATATTTTATAATATTGCTATTAAAGTCATTTATACTAACAGTATATTAAATTTGCTTTGCGAAAACATTTGATTTGTTGTACTTTAAAAGTTTTATGTAACTACCCACAAATAATATTTTTAAATTACAAAAAAATAACTAAAAACATTATTTTTG
>NC_042495.1:8840974-8842190 GCF_005508785.2 Acyrthosiphon pisum | reverse complement strand
TAAACATGTTCTATATGATATTTGAATAGGTATTTAAATTAGATAGTCGTTGCACTCCTCTGGGAGGCTTCTACAGCATGTTTTAATCTGCCTTTTTTTTTCTTTTTTTTTTTTAACCAATATTTACCATTAATTGTTCTTATTGTTCTCTTTTTTGTAACAAATTGAATAAACTTATAAACCAAAAAAAAAAAAAATTTCAATTAGACATAATAGTTTACTGTATATGGGTTTGTTCCTTCACCTGACGTCCATGTATTATTAAAATCTTCTTTATAAAAATGATTTGAACGAACCCGATTTGATTTTTTAAATAATACGCCTAAAGCTACTTCCATTTCTTTTTTTCTTCTTTTATCCTTATTCCTTAGGTATTCCAAATGTTATTTTGGAAATTTCATGTGGTATTTGTATACAACAACTAACAAGTAATTTTGTTGTTTATAGTCTATACTCTATAGACTTATAGTGTCTTAAAGTAGACAAGTACTAATGTGTATATCACGATTAATGTTATATGATATATCTTTAATCGTGGTTTTAAATTGTTAATGTATAAAAGTAAGTAGTAATTATAGTACTAAGGTATTTAGGTATATATAAATACTTAGTTTTCAAAATTAAGAAATTTACGTGGTTAAAATAAGTTGAAGAGACCACTAGATAGTGCTACTAGTCAGTACATTTTCAATCGCGCTTTTCGAGCCGTGTTATACAGTCTCGATGTGTAACCAGTATATCTTTAATCGTGGTACGAAGATAATATCGTGGATAGTAGATAGCAAGGTTTATAGATAATAATCTATTATATTATATTATCTATAAACCTTGCGTACCACGAACTACTACGAAGTATAGAAGTCTGTGATTGTAGATGATAATAATAAGACCGTGTGATATTGTATGATAATAATATGTATTATCTACATTATGATTCACGATCATCGAGAATATTATGTATATTATACCATTGATTGTTCTATGATTATACCAAGGTGTATTGATAATTGAATATTGATATCTATTTGAATACCATTTGCATCTTTATTTATCTTGTAACTTGTTGGCTGTTAGTGTTGTTACTACTTGTTATAAAATTTCAAATTTTTTAGATTTTGAATTTTCTAAAACAAAAAATGTTTATTTAATTTGCAAATAGGTACATCAATATACGTTTAAAGAAATTATTTATTTTGTGATTGATTAATTTTTACCT
>NC_042495.1:8839055-8840370 GCF_005508785.2 Acyrthosiphon pisum | reverse complement strand
AAAAAAAAAAAAAAAATAAAAAAAAACACACTTCATGTAAAATCAATACAATATAAATTCATCGTTCCACTCAGAATCTAAAATTAAGAAAAAAACGGGAATTTTTACGCAGAGATGGTTTTTGATAAAACTCTACAACAAATGACCGTAGATATATGCAAATTTCACTGGTTGTTTATATTAGCATTTTATATACACATGTATATCATATGTTTATTTTATCAATTCCTATACTTGATAAAATTTTTAAAATATTTTAACGTTTTTTGAACTGTTTACGGGCAATTTAAAAATTGTATTTGTTGTGCCAAAAAGCATCAAAGTTTATTACAAAGCTCCTGATATATTGCTTAAATAGCAGTGTAAAAATACAAAAGGATAATTTTTTTTATATATATTTAAAGTTCAATTTTTGACAATATTTATCAAATTTAATATTCAAAAATGAATTTATAGTTAAAACTGTACTTACGGCAGAGCGATGTCCACTTACCCACCTTTTTTCATAATTTTTTTAGTTTTTACCACGTTTTTGAAAATAACTCAAATTTTTTATTTCTACCCTTCCCCCCCAAAAAAAAAAAAATATACTAGATTAATTTTCCTATCAGCAAAAAAAGATGCTGAAGTAAAAAATCGGCATAGGTGCAACTAGACCTATACTTTTGAGAGTGCACAAATTAAAAAGAATTCCCAGACCCCCGGACCCATACTCTATATACAGGCTATAACAGAAAGATCTGACAAAAAAAAAATTACGCTACTTAAACGTATGACAAAAATATTGTGGAAAAAATATTTTGAAAAAAGTTATTACATTCTAAGCCATTAACTTTTATTGTATTTATGTTATCTAAAATATAGGCTTGTTTTATAAATTATAATAATTAATTATAAACAAAGAAACAATAAAAACACTCTCACATTCATGGGCAGTCTTCTATCCTGCCAAAGATAAAGAGAACTATCGTTATCCTGTTTTCTAAGTTATTTTGTTGAATATTATTAGGTATGATCAATGTTACACAAATAATTAAAAACAACATAACTGTGACCTGTTCTATACAACATAAAATACTTACCTAAGCTAAAGATTATTTGTTATACTGTTATAGCAGGGAATGTTGAAACCATAGACCTATAAACTAAGTTTTTATTAACTTAGTTTATAGCTCTATGGTTGGAACATAATAGTGAATTAGTGAAGTACTCACTATTAATCACTTAGGTATTATATGTTCCTCAATATACTCTAAGTATAACTTTTTTGTATTTATTGATAATTTTTACTTCAAATAATCAAAATATTTATAGA
>NC_042495.1:8837983-8838955 GCF_005508785.2 Acyrthosiphon pisum | reverse complement strand
AATGCGCGAGTATAAGAGCATGACGTCCAGTCACGTAGTCAAAACAATTTCCTCCACTCGTCTATGCCGCCGTTTCTACTTAATAATATTTTAATATATTAGTATAATGTGTATAGTATAATGTGGATAGATCGCGATAACGATACTCGATTTGCTACGGTGACGGTGCATGCAGCACGCGATATTTTTAGACAAAAACCTATAACCGATGACACTACCACAGTGTCACTGTATTTTTATAAATTTATTACTAGCACAGTAAATAGCGATTACGGATTAGCAGAAACACGAATATTAGTAAGTAATAATTGATTAAAATATGTACATATTATTCTTTATTTTTATTAAAATGATTAATTTTTAATATTTCTATTAGTCTTTAAAGTAGTATATCTTCGTATTGGGGCATTAAGCTATAGTCTGTATCATTATAATATATACCTGTACTGGCTGTACTTACAGAATAATACTAAATTATATCTAATACGGTTATATCTATTTACATTCATAATTACATGTTAAATTTATTGAAGATAAATGTTTTTTTTTACTTGTTATCTAAATATTTTATAGCATTTTCCAGCGGCGGACTGGGAGAAAAAAACAGCCCGGGATAATCATAATTTTAGAGGCCTCAGTATACTAACGGCCCTTTATATAATATATAGGTACTTTTTTTTGTAAACACAATTGACCTTTTACATTTTTAAATATTTTAATTATTTAACAAAATAGAATAACTAGTGTAAATATGTTAGTTAGAGTATATCTCAAGTAATTGTTGTGTATATAATTTAAACTACAACCTATTTGATTTTATGAGGCTGGAGCGTGATTCATTTTTGGTCGAAAGCATAGTTCACGACTTCAATCACTATACGCCTAATACGTTCTGATATTAATTTCGAAAGCAGATTTGAATTTGTCACTAAATTATCTATGCTTTGACACTTTATTTTCCTGATTATTATT
>NC_042495.1:8834529-8835702 GCF_005508785.2 Acyrthosiphon pisum | reverse complement strand
CAGGCTAGACTTCGTTCCAATATGTTAATCCTTCGAATGCGGTATCCGATAGCAATATCAGTATAACTGCGATGGATGCATTTGGAAACCATCACGATTCTACAAGAGCTGTTTTTTTTTTTAACTCGTAGATTTTTTAATTTTCTTAATTATAGAATAGTAATCTATAAAATGTATAGCAATCCACTAAATATATAAGGTTCATCTTCAAAACGATGTATATTTACTGAATATACATATATTATAATTAAAGACCGGATTTAATTGCATTAAAAACACTCAAAAATTGCAAAATAAATTGCACTATAAAAATGCAAGTTGTATTTATATTTATATATTTTAATATACATAATATTGTAATATTCTCGTTGTTGGACTGGTCAGATTAATATTCTGATAGCCGTTAACTACGAGTATATTATGATTTTTGCAGGAAGCGAGACCGCTCGTGTTGATGATGAAGATGTTGACAGGGTAGTTATAAATGAATGTAGACAGATGAAAGATACTTTGTAGTTTATTTAAATGCTCTTCAGTAATAAATGACAAGTTACTACACAGAGTGACGTGAAGGTGCTTGTTGTGCTCTGGAGTAGACACGTCTGAATACAGGCTGTTTCAGGCTCCCTTTTATATTCGGGTCCCTGCTCCCCCTGCCTATCGATACGCTATCTATTCTCTAACGGATGTGGTCCGTGTGACCATCGACTCAGCCCACGCACTTGCGATATTCCTAATCTGTAGCCTGCGGTGTGCATGTATAGACAAGCATAATGCTGTTTCCATGAATTATAGTGAATCGCCTATGGTTATCTATCTTTTGCATCCTGCTTCTAGTTTAATATTAGTTATCTATTTTGCAATAATGACAAGCTCTCATATTTCGTCAACTATTATATGAATTTCTTTATATAATATAAAATAATCTATTATACTCGAATGATTACGAATACCCAGTCAGCCTTCTCCTTTATCCCGTTTGTCTATTTGTATTTTGCAATTTGCCAATTTGTCATTGAGGTCATTTGCCTATTCATTTATTCGATAGTTCTATCGCTGAATATACTTTCAATCTATTTACTATTATTGGTTTATTAATTCTGTATCGTGAGAAAACGGATACTATCCGTTACAATATATTCACTTCATAAAATCCCAATAATTTTATATAGT
>NC_042495.1:8833568-8834479 GCF_005508785.2 Acyrthosiphon pisum | reverse complement strand
GTTTTTCCTTAATTTTTCTTTAGTTTTTCACGTCGCTTTTGATTAACTACTGGGAAATTTTTGCTTTTGACCCCCAATAGTACCAACTAGACGGATCAGGCTTTTACATTTTGTTATATGAAATTAAATTCAAGATAATAACAAAATTATAATGAATCAAATAAAAAAAAAATAAAAGGCGGGTAAGTCGTGGATGTCGCTCTGCTGTACAGTAGGTTACAAGTGGGTTACTGTAATGGATGGAATTAAATTTGAATCCAATGATATTATATCATTGTATACGAAAAACGATTCTGAACGGAGATGATTTGTCAGTCTAGGATATATTATTTTTAAAGAAAAACTTATGGAGAACCTTGTACCAAATTTTAAAAACTTAGTTATAAAAGAAAAAATTTTTACGATTTTTCAACCACTAAATTACTTGCAAATTTTCGCAATTTTGACATATTTCGTATAAATTTGAACTTTAAATGCTTATAAATAAAAATTGTGACAATGTATTCCTTTTATTTTGCAACTGCTATTGTAAAAATATGTTAGGAGCCTTGTATTAAATTTCCAAATCTTAGAATTAAAAAGAAAAACTTTTATGAATTTCTGTCTAAGATAATTTGAACATTGCCGTAATTTTTACGTATTTAGTCAAAATTTGAACTTTAAATGCTTATAAAAAAAAAATCGTGACTATATATTTCTTTTATTTTTCAATTGCTATTGTAAAAATATATTATGAGCCTTGTATTAAATTTTGAAATCTTAGATATAAAAGGAAAATTTTTTATGAATTTCTAGCATAAAATAATTTACGAATTTTCGTGATTTTTACATAATATGTTGTCAAATTTGAACTTTAAATGCTTATAATAAAAATTGTGACATGTATTCCTTTTATTTTGCAACTGCTATTG
>NC_042495.1:8823933-8831687 GCF_005508785.2 Acyrthosiphon pisum | reverse complement strand
GACGGATCAGGCTTTTACATTTTGTTATATGAAATTTAAATTCAAGATAATAACAAAATTATAATGAATCAAATAAAAAAAAAAAAAATTACGTCTATCCGCTAAGGGCCCTTCGCCCCTGCGGGCCCCAGTGCTGTGCACCACCTGTACTTATGATTTTTACGGCACTGAATATAATACCATCCATTATACAGTGACCCACTTGTAACATACTGTACAACAGAGTGACATCCACTTGCCCACCTTTTTTTCTATGAATGTCAATAAAATTTTATTTGTTGGGTAAAAAGCTTGAAAATTTAGTGAAGGCTCTTAATATATTATTACAATGAAATTTGAAAAATATTAAAAATCCATAATGATTTTTTTATATAAGCAAAGTTCTAATGTTTCAAAACACGTAATAATCACGAAAATGTGTACATTTTTTGAGTTAAAAATTCTTAAAAAATTTTCTTTTTAAATCTAAGATGTAAGAACGTTATATACAATTTTCTTATAAGTTTGCTACCTACCTTTATCAACAAAAATTTTTACCGAAAAGTCAAATTAAATTTTTATGAGCGTTTAAAGTTTATATTTTTACAGCATTGGATATTCACTCGATTTATCATGTAGCAATGTTGACAATGTTGTTATTTTGTTTTAATTAAAAAACAAATGAAAATTTGACTGAATGTTTATATTTTCATTTGCTATACACCATAAAATGTTGAAAATATTTTGACTTTTTGAGCTGTTGACGGACAATTTCAAATTTAAATTTTTTGTTTTTTTCCTATAATTGTTAATAAAAATTTTTTTGTTGAGTAAAAATTCGTGAAAATTTAATACAAGTCTCCTGATATATTGTTTCTATAGCAGTTGAAAAATATTTATAATACATGGGCACAATTTTTTTTATAAGCATCCAAATATCGAATTTTGACAAAATTTATTGAATTTAAAATTTAAAAATTATTTTGTAGTTAAAAATGTTCAGCTCTTATAGGTAAGGATTGAACATTTAAAACAAGGTTCCACATAAATATATTATCTATAAATTACTTTATTCACAATAATATCATCAAAATATCAAATATACCTACCTACTTATAAAAGGTACTAGGTCTTCACTCAGAATCCATTCAGTTAATAAATTCATTAATATAGATCCGACCATTAAATCTATTTTCATACTTTTTTAAAACCATTGCAAATTGTTATTATCCTTATTCTTTGATATATAGGTACATATTAATAATTTAGAAATTACTCCTTAAAATTTTTAATAAGATAGGTACCTACATCAAAACAAAAAACATCTGCTTAATGGTTGAAAAACAGTAAAAACAAATTTTCTTGTCACATGGCACTCATAAAATGGTATAAAAATCTAAATAATTGAAAATATGGTCCTTGAGTATACTCCAAAACCCAAAAAACAGAATTTGAATAATTTTATTATTAAAGGAAAAAATTGGGATGAGCTTCTTTGGCGAATCACTCAGTTTTATACACACCTAGTTTCCTTATAGAATGTTTTAAAACCAGAATATTTATTATGAGTTGGTGACCTTCTAAATTGTTGTTATTTATTATGTACCTATATTATAAACATTGGATTTAGATATTATGTTTATGTTACATAACAGACTGATCACAGATCAGTGATCACTGTATCACCTATCAAACAAATAACTGCAATTATAAAATTTTACAATCAAAGTTTGTATGGTAAGTAATAATATTTTATTTATAATAAATACATAATTTCACCTAAATACATATATAATATAGGTAGTTTATTAATTTTTTGTACCTATTATACTATACCACAATGTAAGCATTATTTAATAAATATAATGTATTTGTTAGGTACTACATATAATATATACTAATATTGCTATTTGATAGTGATAGCAAACAGTCTATTAAAAATAATATACATTTTATAAAACGCTATTAAAGGTTCTTATGTACAGAAATATGGTTACTTTTATTTTATTCTTCTATTTATAGGTATTATATAAACTATCAACTATACTTTAAGTTGGTGAGAAGTTTTCAATATGAATAGTATAATTTTGATCACTGGTATCTTAATATCAGTGAATAGTGGTTTATCATCTAATATATTAGCCTTTTTACCAAGCAAAGCACGCAGTCACTATGGAGCGTTTGAACCGTTACTGAAAGAGTTAGCGGTAAAAGGCCATAATGTGACAGTTTTATCACCATTCTCAATGAAAAATCCACCATCATCTTACCATCATATTCAGGTTGAGGATGAAGATCTCGCAATGAGTAAGTTATAAACAAAGGTAGATGTGTAATTATAAATATTTATAATATCTAACCATAGTATAAAGAATCTTTTTACTGTGAACTAACCTATAGTTATGCTGATAATAATAAATGTAATTTGTTTAATAGGTTTTAATCCATTCAGTGTAGCTAAACATTTCAAACCAATTTTAGTTCCGTTTAGGTCTTGGTTTATGTGGCCAAAATTTACAGAAACAATATTAAACAAACCATCTGTTCAGAAATTGATTCATTCGGAAGGACTTCATTTTGATTTAGTTCTATTCGAAAACTTCTACCATGAGTGTTTTGTAACTCTTGGTCATAAATTCAATGCATCTGTTGTACAGTTATTTCCATCGATTCCGAATGCTGGTGTTGCACAGTGGCATCGTAATCCGTATGATGGATCATATATTCCAGATATCAACACTGGATTCTGTGACAATATGTCTTTCATAGAACGTTTGACAAATACTGTATTGTCATTTATACATATAGCTTTGAGTTCATTTTTCTACTTTCCAAAACAGAGGGACTTAATGGATAAATATTTCAACTATACTGGTTGGGAAACACGGCCGTCAATGGAAAGCATGCTAAAAAATATTTCACTGACATTGATTAACACACACTTTTCTGTTGGAACACCGAGACCACTTGTTCCTTCATACATAGATGTGGCTGGAATGCACCTCAAACCTGCATCTACACTCCCAGAAGTAAATTTATTTATTTATTCACTTTAGCATATATTATTAACTATGTCTATATTACGTTTGTGTCATTGGTTATCATTATTCATTAGGATCTCCTGGATATTATGAATAATGCTCCTGAAGGAGTTGTGTTTTTCAGTTTTGGTTCTATACTCAAACTAACACAATTACCCAAAAATGAATTTGACATTTTTATTAGACAACTTGGTAAAATCAAACAAAAAGTATTATTTAAATGGGAATCAGATACTAAAATAGACTTTCCGCCAAATATAATCGTCAGAAAATGGTTTCCACAAGCTGATATTCTAGGCCATCCTAATTGTGTACTATTTATTACTCACGGAGGCATACATAGTACGGAAGAAGCTATATACTTTGGAGTGCCAATGTTGGCTATATCAGTGTTTGGGGATCAGTTACATAACTCATTAGTAATGCAGAACAGAGGTGCAGCAATACGTATAAAATACAGTGAATTTACTGAAAATGAATTTCAAATAGCTTTATATAAGATGTTGAATGACAAATCGTAAGTTTTATAATCATAATTCTAAATTCTATATTATTATTGTATTACCTGCAAAAATTAATCAATATTTTTAGGTTTAAAACAAAAGCAGCAGAACTATCACTGACTTTCCATGATCAACCATTAAAATCATTAAATAAAGCAATTTACTGGATTGAATATGTAATACATCACAATGGGGCACATCACTTAAAAACTGCTGCTGGTGAATTGACTTGGTACGAATTTTTACTAATTGATGGTTTGTTTTTGGTGGTCATCATGAGAATAATTATAACTATAATATTGTGGTATGTTGGAAAAAAATTGTGGAGAAGATTTTGTTGTTTAAAATCTAAACAAATCTAAGAAAAGGTATATTGTTCATATTAATTTGGAAACTTAACTAAACAAGATTTCATGACTAATATATTTTAATGATTCTAGTTATTCTTTAATCAAAATATACTTAGTTAAAATGAATATATTTTATTTTAATTATATTTTATTATTATCAAATAAGTTTTAATTGAAAAAAATTATATACTTCTATTTTATAATCTGTGATGTAACAAGGTGCCAAAATTATTTTATATACATTTATATTTTTTTAAATCTAGTATTGAAAATAAACTTAATGATTGATAGAACATTTTTATTTTTGGTATTTTGTCCTAATGAATTTATGGGTTTAATTTTAAAACCTAATATAATTACTGTTATGAATTATAAGTTGCCATCTTCAAGTTAGCTGATATGTTTTAAAATGCCAGCCCATAGCCAGTGTAACTTATGGTTAATATCTTAGCTAAATACTACTCTAATGCATCTATAGAATGTCGTTTGACCATTATTGAAATATACTAAACAAAATGAGTGACAAGCGACAGCCTAGAATTTAGGTAACAAGAAGATATATTATACTATTAATAAAGCTCACATAAGATAAATATAAATTAATAAAATATGCAGTATATGTATGAAAAATGTATCAATGTTTTAAATTATGATTGATTCAAAGATAATTGTTGATTTCCATGTCACTAAAAATGTCAATCAAAATAAAGTTTTTACCCAAACAATCAGAAAATGTAATTGTCTGAAATAATATGTACTGCAGATAATTATGAATATAATATTAGCATTTTCTATTGTATAATATATTATATATCGTTTTATTTTCAAAACATTAACCATTTTTTTAAAACTATTTATAGATATTCAAAATTATTTTCACTAACATTATAATATTTCACATAGTCAATATCAAGGTTTACTTGACACTTATTTTACAACAGAGCGGTTACCTACTATCCCACTTTTCACGTGAAAAAAATCCATGTTAAATAATTGTCTTTTTCATAGTATAATATGTTTATACATTTATTTTAGTTTATAAATTAAATGATGTAAACAGTTTTTATCATTAATTTTCTTTATTACATTTATTTTATATAATAAATTAATAACAATTCTTAAACATGCATAAGATCACATTATATTGGCTGAAATTTGTAACAAAACAAATGTTAGTTTTCCATACAAATTTCATTATCAATGACAGGATATATTTTATACATTTATTTTGTTTTGTAAATAAAATAATGTAAACAATTTTTAATTATCAAATAGGTTTCTTTATTATTTTTATTTTATATAATAAATTAATAACAATTCTTAAACATGCATAACGTCACATCAATTTGGCTGGAATTAGTCAATGTTAGTTTTCCATACAAATTGCATTATCAATAACAGGATCTTTGTCCATTTCTACCTGTTAAAACAATAAATATGTAACATAATTTAATTAGATTACAGTATTCCCTCATTTGATTTTTAAAAGATTTGATATTGGGAATTCAATAAAATTATAAATACTAATTCAAATTAACTGGTCATATATCAGCAAAAACAGTACCATTGAGTTGTTATGTGTGAATATGAAATTACATAGAAAAACTATTTTGGCACAAGAAGGAACTAAGAAAATTATAGTAATAAATAAGATACCAATTTTTCACCAAAAAACAAAGAAAACTTTTAACATGCAACCCACAACAAAAAGAATGGATTTCAGTACTTTACAACAATAATTGTTTTTGTAATCGCAATATTGAAAAAACAAAAAAGGCATTGGGCAGTTGATACTCTTGATGAAAAAATTTAGTTATTAACTAGGACTATTATTTTGTGCTCTAGTGAACATTTTAGCTGTAGGGTGCAATAAACACAAATCTGTTGTCTAATACACGGTAATATAATATTTTCTTATTACAGTTTATTTCAAGTTAATATTAGAGCAAAATATTTACTTTTTATTTAATTTGTAGAGGATGTATAATATGCTAGAGCAGATTTCAGTATTTTTTTTTTTATATTTTAATTTTAAAACAAGTTATAAAAATTTTAAAAACAAGTTAATTAAGTACTTTTCAAATGAAAATACATAATAAAACTTTTTACTCGAGCATAGTTTTTATTCTCCTCTCCAAATTCAATTAGTATATTTGATTCAATATTAACTATAGATAAATTTAAGTAAGAATCCGATAGGTACATTTGTCAAATAACGCGAGTAAAACAGAGTTAACATATATTACAACATCCTCTTAACAATTTACGGACTATTTAAATGGCATATTAATTAATTATATTATATTTAAAAACATTATTTACTCAATTTTTGTTTACAAGTAATAAAAATCATTTCTAACAAAAAAAATTATATACAACTAACCTCAACCAAATTTTCTACTTCCATTTTATCACAATTAGAAGTAGAATTCTTTTTCTTCTTAAATCTTCTATTTTTCTTTTTCAAATTTTGACTATACTCGAATATGTTAACATAATCAGGTGGTCTATGTAATTGCACTAAATGATCATTGACAGGCTTTTGTAAGACATCAGGTATCATGAACGGTTTCAGCCAAAGTACTAATGGCGATTCACCTGAGGTGTACAAACTTTCTGGATAGTAAAAGTTAATACCGTCTAAATCAACATTATCTTGGAAAAATTGACTTTTTTCCAAAATGAGCTGATACAAGTCTCTAGTAACCATTCGTGGGGCCAGCTAAACAAACATTTCATAATCATGTAATTGTTGGTCTACTATATTATATTTTATCTAAGTATTAAGTATTTTTACTTCAAATGGATAAAAATTTGTTGCTGATTTTTCATTGATACCTGGTATTTCACTAAGTTTACTCTGTATAAAGTAAAATCTGAATTCAGCCTAAATAAAAGCACAAGCATTTAACGATATTATTCAGTACTAAATAGTAAATACTATTAAACATTTAATATACCTCAAAATCTGTATATGGCACACCCATCCATTCAATGATGTCCAAAATGTAATATTTTTTTAATTTGAAACTATACACACAGTCTAAAACAGTACGTTTGCGATGAGATGGACAATTATATGAAGCACGGCATCCATAAGGAAATAATGATGAATAATAATTGAGTGTGGTTCCAAATTTGTTAACGGTTTTTGTTTTGTTCTGAAATTAAAATAATCAATAGTTAATATATTATTTTTTTTTTTTTTGAAAATAAATGTTAGGTAAGATTGTTAAGTTTATTCTTACATCTTGAGCAATAACACAACATCGTTTTCCTTCTGGGCATAACATTGCAATCCAACTATCAATGTCTTCAGGTACTTCAAGCATCCATTCTGAATACATCATAGAAGTTGCAAGTTCATATGCTTCATTACTTGGCATCACGGTTTCATTTTTTTTTTCATCAATTTCCTGTGACGATTATTATATCAAACAAAGTCAACATAATATAATTACTAAATGTAAATTATATCTAATCTTGCACACTACATTTTTATTAAATAGCCTAATGGTATTTATAATTTTGTTATTAGGTATTCATGTAGTTACAAGGAGGTTATACTTTATTTTTTAATGATGAACATTATTAATGTATAGAAAATAAAATATAATATTGAAATACTTTTGACATTGTGTAAAAATGTTATAAATCTACATTAGTTATTGATTTGAAAGGATGCAACCCAGATGTCTGTAGTCTCTGTCTTACAAACATACGACAGCAAATTTTCTAATTTTCACTAGTTTCAATTGTGTGCTGTTAGTTTTGATATTAAAGTGAATTGACCTATTATTAAACTTTTAGTTAAAAACGATATATATGCTTAAGCATTGACAATTGTTTTCAATATTTTAATTTTCAAGCAAAATATAGGC
>NC_042495.1:8802669-8816562 GCF_005508785.2 Acyrthosiphon pisum | reverse complement strand
TTATGTTCTTATCTAAAAGTTTGACATAGGTAAATTTACATTTATATCAAAACTAACTAAACACAATTGAAACCACAAATGCATGAGTATAGTCCTCTTAAATAGCTCTTGTATGAGCATCAAAAATCAAAATGATAACTTAAAGAAATTCTTTATAGAAAGTGCATATAATAATTAATGAAAGACTTCAATTGGTATTTTGTAATTATAGTATTTATATATCTAACCTAATTAGTGTTGTAATTATAAATATTGATACAAGACTGGGAAACATAGGAGCAAATAGACAAATTATTTTGGGGGGACTAAAGCCTCTCCTATAATATTTTCTAAAAATTATATATGCTCAGTATTAACTACTGACTTTTGAACTGGGGGGACTTGGCAGAAATGTGGGGGGACTAAGTCCCCCCAAGCCCCCACCTATTTGCGCCAATGCTGGGAAACTTATTTAATTAGGTTTTAATTATGTGCTTTAAACATAAATTTGAACTTAATTTTTTATTATTTAATTTTCATTAATCTTCTGA
The DNA here is from genome assembly GCF_005508785.2 of Acyrthosiphon pisum. NCBI lineage: Eukaryota > Metazoa > Arthropoda > Insecta > Hemiptera > Aphididae > Acyrthosiphon > Acyrthosiphon pisum. The sequence goes on along the minus strand of NC_042495.1, from coordinate 8,816,032 downwards.
TTTTTAATAATTTTTTTTAGTTTATTGGTAAAACGGCAAAAAACCGGTTTTTGTATGGCAGTGAGTCCCTCTCTACGGCTAATGGGTATATCCTCACTACCTGTATACCAGATACTTATACAATACTTACAATACTTGTTTTACATGACATTTAATTTTTTGATAATATTTTAAATTTATTAGTACCTACTTATTTTGAATGAAACAACATACCATAAAAGTATTATCAGCATCATTTTTAATATTTCTCCTTTCATTAATTTGTTGATCACGTTTTCTAAAACAAATAAAAAATATAATATAAAAGATTAGGTAACTAAATAAAATTATAACTCTTAGTAATAGGTAAACTAATTTAGAATTTCATATTAAAATATTAAATATGGTATCCAACTATCTAATACATATATTTATGCGAGTATTTATGTATCCATTAAGATACATATATACAAATATAAGGTTAATATTTGGTGGGGAGGGGAGTAACAACTTAAAATACCTAAATAATATATAATAAAATATAAATAGATAATAAAATTACATCATTCAAAAATTACATTGTAACAATTCCATAATAAATTATAATATTACAAATTTTTTTAATTTTAATTTTGTTCTTTAATACCTTAAACTTGATAATTTAATACAAGTAGGTATCCTATCCTCCAAATATTGTATTTATTGAAATCAAAAAAAAAAGCGAAGCGTAAAAGCCACATTACGTTTCAATTAATGAATGCAGTTTGAATTTTGATAAAATGGAATGTTTAAATGAAAACAGAAATTTAGGTATACTAAACAATTGTAATTCAAACAACATAAATTATAAAATAAACTTGAAACTTTTCACCATTACTTATAGTTCCTATAAATAGTATAATTTTATATAGGTACTATACACATGACATTTTTAAAATATTTAGAATTTACAGAGACCTAGGTACTCAATAACAAGGTAAAATTGAAAGCTATGCAGCAAAGTGACTTTTTCAGTTTTAAATTTAAATTTTCTATTTGAGTTAAATTTAGTGAAACATGAAAAATAATACTTGTATTCACATTACATTAAAACTTATTTATATACATCTGTAAAACAAAATATTACATTTTATAGAGGAGTATAATTTAGTTCTTTTAATAGCAATAACAAATTTGATATTCAAAAGCAAATCAAAATTTGATTTGTGTTCATTCTGAATACTAATTAATAAGTAAATTAACAAACTTACATGAGTACAATTGAATCGAGTTTATTAATGATTTCCATAAAACATTTTAACAGTGATGTTCCCATTATAATTGATTTTCAGACTTTCAGTGGTAGATAAAATAAATATATAGACTATAGTTTATTATGATAGAACACTTTTTAAACTTAAATTTAATATAATTTGTTTACTAAGTCGTTAGTAATAACAGGGCAGGCTCTAGGCAGTACGTACACTACCTACAGACGTCAGACACTACTACATTAAATTAAGTATACCTACTACAATATAATAATATACTATATAGAGTTATAGTCACTATATTCTATAAGTGATAATATAACCAGTTAACTAATAAAAAGCAATTGTTACACTGACAATCTGACATATTAATGTACAAAAATCGTATTATCTTATAGGTTGGAAAATTCTCAATTCCCAAGTCTAAATATATACCAGTATCAAACATGGACATAATAAAATACTGGAAAGTGGAAAGATAATATCTTTTATGGTGACCTATTAAGATAACAAAATCTTCAATGCAGCAGCACAGAACAATATAGTATTGATATTTATACAAGCTGGCCATTAAGTCAAAAACTCCAAAGAAGTCAATACTGAGAATTGAGATATAATAATATAATATTAATTTGGATATTAAATGCCAATATTAAAATATACTACGTTGATAGAAATGATTTATAGTATTTGCCATTTGGTACTATTATAATAGTAGTTAGGAAAACGGATACTTAACTATTTCTTAACTATAACGAATAGTTAACTATTAACATATTGATATTTTATGTATGAACAAATAAATATACATTAATCAATTAAATTTTAAAACCCAAATGAAACAGATAATTGATTAATGGTGGATAAAATAACAATATGTGAATTGGAATACCTATATAGTCTCGTCTATCACTATTATTATTGTAATTATTATTACTATAAGTCGAGTATTTCTAATACTTTCTATATTTAACTTTCATGTATGCAATACGTCATGTATAACCATATCCAACTTATATTATATGAACCTGTATGGCTGAATGTAATATTTTATTCTTTGTTTTTGTTTTACAGTTTATATTATATTATTATAAATGTAACTAATAAAATAAAATAAATTTTTTATGAATATTAATTGATCTTTAACTTCAGACATTTGTGGCAGGGTGGGCCAAGTAAATAAAGATTAAGAAACATGAAATCTGATAGAAGAAACAATTAAAATGTTACATACTTTAATTTACCTACTCATAATCACTCATTATTTAAGACACAAATCATTCATATGACAAAAAACAGATAATATTTTTTAAAAATTAAATAAGAAATATTTTAATTGTCAAAACCATTTTAAATTTTAAATAAATACAATTTGGCAATCTGTAATGGTATTATGTTATCAATTTTATTTTTAAAGACATTTAATTTATTATTATTTATTATCATTAAATATCAATGTTATTTTTCACTAAGCTATTCAATGTTTTATGATTTAAAAAAATTAAAAATCGTAATGTTTAGATCATGTATTACCATGTATACAAGTTTCGGAACGTCTCGCAGGGTGGGCCACGACTCACCTGGCCCCCCCCTGTGCGCACGTTTATGAAATCAATAATTATTTATTAGTATTCATATTTCATACTATACAAGTTGCATGTGAGCAGTATGCTGCATTTGAGGTAAATGATTGTACAAGCCTTACATTAAATTACTTTATCCCTATTTATTACTTTATTATCTAACGCTACTATCACTTATACTATGATATCTGTAACTAGTAGAAATTAAATTTTTAACTTACTGTTTTTGTATTTCTAAAGTTTCTTGTCTTCTCTTAACTTGTTGAAATTTCAATTTAATGTAAACAGGACATGCTTTGGCACCAATAGTTTCATGTGTAGAAAATCTATGTTCCATTTTAAATTAATCTAAGCAGTTTGGAGTAAATCGATTAATTTTTAAATTCTAATTACTAAAATTATGTTAGTTTAATAATAAATGTATTTATGGTTGCTGATGATATTTACAAGTTACAAAATATTAGAGTTCACAAACGTACCTTAAGACTTGATAATTAACAGTAATAATAACAATTTAAGTTAAGTCAAAACTTAATTCAAATAGTCAATTTCAATAATATTTAAAATTATAGGTCACTTTTTACTATTAGTAAAAATCATAGACCTATTAACTAGATACTAGTTAAAACCAGTAACTAGTTGAAATCCACTGTGAAATAAAACTTTATAGTAATATTATATTACATGACTTATTATTTTGCGTTCAAACCAAACCGCGGCTATTATCTCTGTGTTTAATGTTTATTTTTCTTTCGAAAACTATTATCAATTATGCGTCAAATGTTTGTTCAACTATTGTTGGTCACACTTACATCTTTAATCGTGGTCCGTGGTCACACTCTAAGGGCCAGTTGTACAGTCTGTGATTAAACTCCGATTATGCTTAATCAGCTGATAACAGATATTTAACCGGTCAAATTCGGCCGGTTAAACTGTGATTAACTTTAATCACAGACTGTACAACCATGTACAACATTTACTGGCCCTAACTCTTTGCGATTACCATTTACCATCCATAAATAACACGATTTAAGATAGTACCGTAGATAGATACTATAAAGATACTATATCCACGGTCTTAGACACGGACTAAGTTAGTCCGTGGTCTTAGAAGATATCTTCTAAGGCCGTGCTATATCTTAAATCGTGATAAATAATAAAAATAATAATAATATTTAATATTATCTATGATTAATGATTATCGATTACCATATACCTATAATTTTACTTTTTTTTTTTAGTAATTCTTAATTATGTGGAAGTCAGAGCCCGGAGGCAGTCTTGTAAAGTATTCGAATACAATTAGGTATTTAAGTATTTATATGGTATTCTAAATACAATTTTTTTAATGTATTTTTTAAGTATTTTGAATACTTTTTAAAAGAATTTTTAACAAAATTTAAATACTTGTATTAAAATACCATAACGTTCGTTTTAATAATTTAAATTTATTATTTTTCACAAAAAATGTACAACAATAAAAATAATATTGTTTTCGTTGAAAACTAATATTATGCTTTTGTATAGTAAAAGTAGGTAATAACAATATTTAAAATTTAAAAAATACCACATCAAATTTTATATGGTTTCTATGTTGGAATTTTTTAAGAAAATTAAAAATCTTATAATTTTAAAATAGTTCCATATTAATAGTTAATACCACTCTTTAGTTTATTTTTTTTCGTTAAAATTTAATATATCTGAATGCAGAATGAAATATGTGAACATGTATATATATATCTAAATAGTCAGACGGTTATATTATTGTCCAGTTATCATGTTTAACCACGTTTATTATACAATCTATTGCATTTACGATATTTTTGCTAAGAAAAAAAAAAATTCGCCTTAAGATAACGAATATTTTGGCATAATAAACTAATTTTTCAAATTTTGTCGCTTACTGCCTTTTGACTTAAGAGGGCAGTAATAGTAATTGTTAAAACTTAAAATCTATGATAAGTAGTAACATAATAGGTACCTATACTAGTGTACAATATACATATGTCATATATATAATATAGCATAAAATTAAAAATATACTTGTATTTGTATTCAAATACTTTGTAAGTATTCGTAAAATACATTTTTATAATAGTATATTAAAAGTATTTTTAATACTTTTTTATTCGAATACTAGTATTTGTATCTTAATACTTTTTCAAAGTATTTTTTACAAGACTGCCCGGAGGACATGACGTTTGGTCACTATTTGTGGTGGAGATTCAGAAATTGACGTAATATATTATTCTGTGCTTATATGATACCATTGAACCATAGACCTACAAACTTATGGACAGCGCTTAGACAGAATTCAGAGTATAAAGTGAGCGAGAAAAAAAATAAAGTAGTAAAATGTATACAGTTCGTTATGCGGACTTTATGCGGGCTCCTTTACTACTTTATGTTCTTTCTCTCTCAGTTATATGGTTATATGATCGCCTAGAATTGAAGACAGCTGGTAGCTTATAAGTCTATGTTCATAGGCGCAATTTCAACTTTTGACTTGGGGGGCTGAATATATTAAAGGTGAGCAGAGTAAGGAGCATTTGAATATCCTGGATTTTTTTTTTTGGGGGGGGGGCTTAGCTTTCCCCTAAGTCCCCCAATTTGCGCCTATGTCTATGTTGCTACATTAACCTGTGTACTGTGTAGTATAGGAATTATTCATGTGATTTTCGTTTTTTGGAAAATATATGCATTATTTTTAACTATTATATGATTTATGATCCTCTTTAGATTTAATAATATTTTATAGCTTGTACGATTACGCATTTATACATATTGCATATTGTATAATATTATGTGTATATTTCATAAATATTTTTTTTATTTTTGTGTAAATAATTAAATTATACAATCCATTAACACTATAACCTGCAGTGGCGCAAATAGAAAAAAATGTTAAGGAGGGGCTCAAGCCCCAAACTTTTTTTTTTTTTTAATTATAATATATATTATATTATTATTTTTTCAGAGGTCCAAGCCCCCCAAGCCCCCTACTACCTATTTGCGTCACTAAATATATAACTAGTTACATATTTTATATCTTTGTTACCTACACGGCTACACACGGCTACACATGTACACATGTACCTACACATGGTAAGCAAATAATATAATATAATATGTAGTGTGTAACCTAACCTCAGATTAAAATGGAGATTTCGGTAGGTTAAAATAAGTAGGCAAAACGAAATACACATTTTGAGGACATTTCAAAATTGTAACCTTTTCGATACACATACACGCATGCTCAATTTAAATGGCAATAGGTTTTTCTTACAGATATTTTTCTTAAAACAATTTTTGTGTAAAATGTTTTATTTTAATAACGAAATGGACAAAGTTTTATTGAGTAAGTGTAAATTTACAATGTAAAATGTTGATGAATATATAATTATTGTCTATTGAATATATAATTTGTGCGCCGGTGGCCGGTCTACATAAGTCTATGACTATATGTCTATGTATGTTACTATATCAGCGAGACATTATATACGATTGTAGCTCTGCAGGGCTGTTCATTGGTCCATAGGTAATAAGTATATGAGACTATATGGATAGGTATAAGTGTATAATACAATGTTTTTCAAACTTTTGATTTTACTTAAAGTCTAATTTAAATGTAAAAATAATAATGTAAACAATTCTATAATAATATCTGGATTCTGCAGACACTATAAAGGTTGAGTGGGTAGAGGAGGGGATGAGAATGGGATTAGACGCTATTAGAGAAAGATTGTTTGGTTCAAAGTAGGAGTTCAAACTTCACCAACGTCCCTTATATGATTATAAAGCATCGTTCTTGCGAGAGACACGCAATAATTATGACGTACGTTTCCCTGACTCCTACATTTTGAGAATGTTCAATGTTACAATTTTTTTATGCAATTAATTAGCACGGTGCAAGCCAGGGGTGGCTCTAGGGGGGACCCTAGGGGCCGCCACCCACCAAGCTGAATTTCTAAACAATTGTACACTGTTAAAACAAAATTTCAAAAAAATTCATCGAAATTATCTGAAAATTATGACTTCCCCCACCCCTAACCATGTCTCTGGAGCCGCCCCTAGATGCAACCAGCATATTTAGATTAGGTACTTACCTATTTTTCAGCATTTGCACGAATAATGAATATTTTCGTAATTTGCACGAAAAGCCAACAATTTAAAAAAATTTTGAAAAGTTAGATGGGTGGGGCCAGGGACATGTACGTCAACAATTTCCCGTCAGGTAAATTCGTACATTATTCCCCTTCCTAGTAAATCCATTTTCTGTAATCGCACATTTCCCCTACAGGCCCCACAATGGGTTAAGTAATTCGAGTTTAAACTGATATACAGGGTGGTAAAATGACGTGCGGATTTTGGGTTCAGTTTTACACATAATCTAAAAGCCTGAAAATTAAGAAAATAGTCCAGTAAATACATGCTAATTGCATATTGTAATTCAATTAATTACATAAAAAATTGTAATATTTTGAATGTAGGGGATCAGAGAAATTAATTTGTTAGAATTGACGATGCTGTTGCAGGTCTACAGAACATCGACAGACTACAATATTATATTATGGTAATGTAGGTACGAATGTGTACATTGTACAAAGACGAGTATATAGACGTCGTAGGCACTTCCGCTTCCGTCATTGTTCTTCTTTGTAATTATCCGCTACCGGCGGCGGTGGCAATTGTGTCGGGATCTCAGGACCACGGTCATCACACACACCCGGTCCACGCCACCAGCGGTCTAAGTTCTGGTAGCTCTTGGCCGGAGCGCCTTCGTCATGTAGCATCGCGCACAGCCGGCAGAAGAATTTTGTGTCGATAAACTCGCCGGAGCCCTTCCACTGGAAGAACTCATTGTACAGGTCGTCGTCAGCGTCCAACTGCCGCAGGTAATTGGCCAGCTGTTCGGGCGATTCGTAGTCGTCCACGTGCACGTACGATCGGTCGGGTGCGAATCGCTTGTAGTCCTCAAGGCGAGCGCCCATCACGACCGGTAGAACGTTATTCCTATGTGATGTGAAACGTTTACTTAAAGATAAAATACCAATAGATACTCAGTAGTCAGTAGCACAAATTAAAATATACTGCAGGGTACCCAACGAATAACTAACTATGTAAACAACTATTCTTCTAGAACCCAAACTGACTTGCCAGAACAGCTGTTACAACTTGCAAACTACATCTTGCGCTTGTTGTCATATTAGTGGCAACTTTTACAAAATAATTTAACATCAAATCTGTAAATACTTCGAATTAAATTAATTACGTATTGAATATTAATGCTTAAAAGCTTTAAATTTTAAAATGATAATTAAAAAAAAATCATTACATTATATTTTTATATTATATATATTTTAAAACGGTCATAGTCAATCCATTAGTACAAATTATTAATTCCCTTAAAGCACTAGTATATCTTTACGGCTCTACAATTTTGGAAAGTCAGTTTATAAGCTCCTTATATCATGTATTGTCGGGTATCCAGTATTTCAGTATATTGTAATTCGTGGTCAGTAGTTAGTAATGTACGAAATATGTTCATGTTATTTAAATTTAAAAATGTACCTATTGATAATAAACGTAATCACCAATCAGTAAAAACATTATTTAATATTTAGGTATACCAATGGTATAATAACGGTTAAACCGATAGTACTGAACGTTATACATTATGATAATGAATATTTTATATAGCTACATAATAAATAATAATTGTATTTGTATATATGTAATTATGCAGTGTTGGGTAAGTTACTTTTAAAAAGTAATTACGTTACTTTACTCGTTACTCAAATAAAATTGTAGTGAAATTACTTTACTTTTCAAATAGAAAAGTAACGCATTACTTTCTCGTTACAAAAAAAAAATATGTATTAGATATATTTATTCATATTTACTGAAGTCCGTTGACAAAAAACTTTTCAGTCACGTAATCGATACAATTTGAATTCTCGAAAGCCAAATAAAATTTGTAGTCCTGGTCCAGCATTCGTAGAAATTTATCAGATTCGATTTTTTTTAATTCATCACAGTCACCATACACATCTACAGATATATTATATTTGTTCAACTCTCTAGCATATAATAGTTCCCTGTCATTATCAGTGTTGCAATCTGAAACAATCATCGCCACTTGTTTCGTTTTATTTAGTGCATAATTTCGATTAAATTGTTCAACCTGAGTCACTGACGGATCGTAATAAGCCCATCGTTGGTAAGGCGTTACGATATCACTGTCATGACGATATGTAGCAGTCCAATTGATTAAATCATGGTTAACGTTAAGATCTGTATAATACGCTGACTCAATAATAAACAAAATCCATATCTGTGGAGCACACAACAATTTTATAAAGGCGGAAAGCTTATTTAATTAGATTTTATGTATTTTCCAACTAAAAGGAAATGTAGGTACAGTCATTTTTACTGTCGACCTCTCCCTAAGTATAATCTAGATTTTAGTTCCAACCAGAAAAGACGCTGACGTTGAAAATCTAAGTATTTTTACTACTATACAAAATGCGAAGACAGACAAAAAAACACACTCATCATTTCAAAATGAATACATTAAGATGCTCAGAATCTAAAATTTCGTTTCTTAAAAATACTAACTTTCTTGAAATTCAAAATTCTTAATTAATTGTTATCTAATCACAACCAATACGCCTGCAGTTTATACCAATTAATTGCAATAATTATTGTGTTATTATAGCTGTGAACATCAGTGTTGGGTAGTAACGTAACGCAAGTAACGCGTTACTGTAACGGCGTTACTTTGCTTGTAATGCGTTACGTAATTTCATTAGAATTATTTCTAAGTAACGAAAATGTAATGGAAATTACTTTTGAAAAGTAATTTCTATGGAATAACGCGTTACAGTTTCGAATTATTAAGTACCTGGTACCTATTGCGAATTGAAAAAAAAATATATGTATAATGCAGGTATTATTATGTTTACCAATCTAATATATATATATATTTAATTTTAACTCGGCACAATTCAGTTTTCAATGGTTTTGATGTTTGAAATGTCTAATTGCACCGTAAAACACGAGAACAGTCAATTAAATGTATTATTACTTTAAATAGGTTTCCTATGAATATAGCTTGTGTGGAAGACTACATTTGTTATGATCCTATTAATTATACAGGTTTTATAAATAATTTGCTTGTTCAATTTGCCTGCAAAAGATAATTGCCCAGAAATTAAAAAAAAAATTTATTTTTGTAACGATAAAGTAATGAGTTGCTTTTTTATTTGAAAAGTAAAGTAATTTCATTACAATTTTATTTGAGTAACGAGTAAAGTAACTTAATTACATTAATCTCTTAGTAACGAGTAAAGTAACTTAATTACTTTTTAAAAGTAACTTACCCAACACTGGTGAACATATAGTGGCCCCTACCAAATGGGTAGGTACAGACGTACAGTTTATAGCTTATACCCACTAGCTTGATTTAGTATATATACTATATTTGTATAATTCATATCTGTCCTTGCAGGAATTCTTCAATATTCCTAACTCCTAATTGCAGTACTGTTTAAATGTTTGATCTTACTTGTTTACCGGTCTTTATATGACCTGGATTTGAGAATTCATTTCGGAATAAAATTGAGTCTATGTTTGAGATTTTTGATTTGTCTGTAGTAATTGTGCATCTATTTACTGGGCAATCTTTTGAAATGAATTCGTTTTGCCCGCTATCAACCATCCATTCATTAATATTGTTGTATAATAAAATTGACTTGATTGGTGCATTGGTATGATCGTAATGTGGTGGCACAAACATTAATTGTTCTTCCACGCGATCACTATCTATTTGTTCCTTAGGCCACACTTGTGAAAGTTTTAACCAAGACCTTAATGGGAACAATCGAGCTTTAGTTGGTCTTATTGTACCATCTGAAAAAAAATTAGGCATAGGTACATGATACATAGTAATATTTATGAATTTTCTAAAAATATACGTCATGGACAATGCAATTATAAAATTATGAAATATAATATATAGATTATATCATATAGACTATCCACTTAGGTGGGTAAATATAAAAATTATACAACACATGCAGCAAGGCGTACGTACTAATAAAAATGAAATTATTTTGAATTGACGAATTATTATTACCTTTGAAATACCACGGTAGAGGTGGGTTCGCAATTTCATTCCATTCCATTTCTTTGTTGTAAGGCGTTACAGTTACAATTGGCTCCAAAAAATATGGATGGCTCTGTATAATAATTTCGATTAATGTAATTTCACGTTTACAAATTTAAATTCGTTGAATATCAATGATTCAAAAATATAATATAAAAACTAAATATATATATATTTTGAACCTACATTAAATTAATTAAATTTTTTATAAAGAAAAATGCAAAGTATAATATTCATAATTTATTATGTTTAATTATAATTTATGAGTAATCAAGCAGTAGCCCTATAATTTTCAAAATTTTAAAATTTTCATTATAATATTTAAAAAAAAAAATATTTTTATTTCTCGTCACACTTAAATTGCTTCCCCTTCATTATTTTTTTAAGGTTTCTCAAATTGTCTCCTAATTTTTCAAAATATTTTATTGATAGAATTAAAAAAATTCAATATTTTCATTAATTAAATTGAATTTAAAAAAAAATTAAGCATTAATAATTTGTAACTACCTGTTGATTGAAATTACCCGAAATATTCACTTTCGGTTCATTGTACTTGTCTGGTCGTTCTAACTTCTCCAAATTATATTTTGTTTTAATTAACCAATACGCCGTGTAGATACTATACAAAACTGAGACACTTAATACAAGAATCAGTAGACAACGTAACTGTCGATTTGTCATGATATTTTTTTTTCTCGTCTTTTTTATAATGAATCTTTTGAATATGTTTGATAGCCACTGACATATCAATAAGATTAATTATAGTTACATTCGTTGTGGTGAATTTAATTGAAAATTTTTCTTTACAGCTTATAATTATTTTAAGTTATTTTATATATTTTTAGAATAAAATCCTGATAATTTAGTTTTTGAAAAATGCATTGATAGAAAAATATGTTTTCCGCTCTTAAATAGAAACTAAATAACTGTATAACCACATGGTTTTAAATGGGGCCGAAATATTTTTTTAGGAAACAATAATATGGTGTTTAAACAACTGTTTTGAAAATAGTCAAGTCAGTAGGTACAGGTAATTGTAATATACGTGTATAGTGACGTGTATAGTATGCAGATATAATAATATATTACGCATATCATTTATGGTAAAAACGTATATCTAAACGTAATATAGTCTAATCAATTTAATATATAACAAGCATAGTTTTTCTTTAAATTTCTATAAGAAAACACAAAATTATTAATTTCCCATCGAAATGTGAAATATAAAAAATTGTATAATAATAAAGTCTAAACATTGCTTTTATGGTTGTTTATATTTTAAATTATAGCGCCTGCAGTATTACATGCATACTATACTATATATGTAATAATTTCCACTGAAATTATGCTATAAGTTATAAGTTATAATTATGATTATAATATAATTATATTATAACTATGATTTATAAATGGACTGAAAACATTTTGGCACCAGATAGTAACCACTGAAATAACGTGCCTGCTGTTAATATTTTATATATTTAATTAGTAACGTTACTAACGCTTATCGTGTACAACTTATTATTGCCTATATAATTCTAAACACATCATAAAAAAAGTCCATTGGGTCATCGGGGTGTGGATGCTTATAACTTAATGAACCATTTACTGGATAAATATTATATGTAATATAAATATTGATATAAATTTATATTTATTACAAGATATTTGAAATAAACCAGCTTAGTAGAAGTGTATAGGGAAAAATGTCAACACAGATTAAAAAAAAAAATATATATAAGGTTTACGTTCCCCCGTCAAAAAAAAATATTTGTCTTATAGTTGAGTCTAATGTATAAAATTGCGAATGACTACATCTTCTGCAAAACTCGTTCTGGGTAATAATGGTTGTGGTGCAGGTGAGTATGTGTGACCGCGAAAACCCTTCTGGCTGCTAATCTTAAAGCTGGTAATCACCCGAACACTCGTTATTCGACTGGCGGCGGTTTAAGCCACTTCGTCGAATGATCGCACACGTCCGGAGGCCGCCACCAGCGCTCCAAGTCCCGGTAGTGCTTGGCCGGCGCGTCTTCGTCGTGCAACAACGCGCACAGCCGACAGAAGAACTTTGTGTCGATAAACTCGCCTGTGCCCTTCCATCGGAAGTACTCGTTGTACAGGTCGTCGTCAGCGTCCAACTGTCTCAGGTATTCGGCTAGCCGTTTGGGCGAGTCGAAGTCGTCCACGTGCAAGTACGACCGTCTAGGCGCCATCCGTTCGTAGTCCTCCCGGCGTCCGCCCATCACGACCGGTAGAACGTTGTACCTGCCAACCGATAATTAATTATTGATGATAATTATTTCATGACATTATTTCAAATAATATCGAAAACTATGAAAGTGTTTGTATCTTTCATATAGTTTCAAAGCTGCTTAGATGCAATG
>NC_042495.1:8793609-8802619 GCF_005508785.2 Acyrthosiphon pisum | reverse complement strand
CTTGTCCACATGTGTTTCTTAGGTAATTCTTTATAAGTTTAAGTTTGGAAAATTATCGTTCTGCTCCTGCCACAGTGATCGGGCATTGTCAGAAAAATTATACAAGCCCTTAAATGTCTAGAAAACTAAGTACCTAGTTAGTAGTAGTAAATTATTATTTATCAAACTACTCAAAAGTATTATTGTTTTTAATTTATCATATTTTATAGTACTCGACATCTATAATATCGGAGCCCCCAAATATTTCATAGAGTTCAGGCCCCGGTCCAATGCACCGCTTGCACCGGCGGTTTATCCGGCACTATGCACATTGGTCATTAATAAATCATTTTAAACGTTTCTTTGAAATTGTAAATGAGTTAAAAAAATACATTTTTTAGTTGTATTCATATTATAAGTTGGTTTAGTGCTCCTCTGGCCCTAAAAAATTCGGTTCTCAGTTTTAAAGTTGTAAAAGTTGCATAAAAATGTACTTATCCTTATTGATAATTAATAATAAACACATTAAAGTAATATTGCAATTATTTGTATATTATGAAAATCGAAAATAAATTTTGTATCTAATAATAGTCAATATAAAATATTTAACATTAGATATTAAGAATGTTATAATAGCTTACTGAAGTCCATCTATAAAAAACTTTTCAGTCACATAGTCGATACAATTTGAACTCTCGAAAGCCAAATAGAATTTATAATCCTGATCTAATATTTGTAAAAAGTTATCAAATTTGTTCATTTTATATCCTTTACATTGACCATATACATCAACAGATATATATTTGCCCAATTCTTTTGCATATAATAATCTTTGGTTGTCAGTATCACAATTAGTAATTATCATCGCCACTTGTTTCGTTTTGTTTAGAGAATAATTAATATTTAACTGTTCAACTCGAGTCACTGAAGGATCGAAATATGCCCATCGTCCGTATGGTATGACAATATCACTGTCGTGTCGATATGTGGCTGTCCAGTTAATCATATCATTACCTACGTCAAATCCCGAGTAATATGCTGACTGAAGGAAGAATAAAATCCATATCTGTTAAGAATAAACATTTATATTTATTTTGATTGTTTTGTTTTTTAATGAATCTTTTTCTAAATTTAAAATTTGAATTAAACTATTATTAAGGTAATTAAACATATGAATTTTATCATACTTGTTTACTATTCTTTTTAAAACCGGTTTCGGATAATGGATCATAGAATTCCTCTCGAAATAAAATTGCATCCATCGAATAAATTAATTTTGTCTTAGTTGAAATTATGCATCTATTCACTGGACAATCGTTTGAAAGAAATTCACTTTGTCCTTCATCTACCATCCAGTTACTTATGCCGTTGTATAGTAAAATTGTTTTCATTGGTGCATTTTCATATTGATAATTGGGTGGTATAAACATTAGTTGTTCTTCTACACGGTCATCACCTTTTTTTTCTTCAGGCCATAATCGTGAAATTCTAACTCCAGTCGTAGGGTTCACTTCCGCTTTATTAGGCTCTTGTATCCCATCTAACACAATCAATTTCTTTATTTATGTAAATCAAATTTAGTTTTAAGATAATACGAAATATTTTACCTTGAAATTTTATTTTGTTTAAATAATTAATAATGAGATCAATCATAAAAAGGTGGGCAAGTTGGTGTCGCTATGCTGTACATTAGGATACAAGTGGGTCAATGTAATGGATGGTGTTAAATTTTAATTCAATGATACCTAATATAATATATAATATCATTGTATACGAAAAACGATTCTGAGTGAAGACGGTCAGTCTTATTATTGTGAATAAAGTAATTGATATTTTATAACCTATTTACGTGGAACCTTGTTTTAAATTTTCAACCCTTGGGTATAAAAGTGAAACATTTTATAAATTTTTAACTACAAAGTCATTTTTTAATTTTAAATTTGATACATTTGTCAAAATTCGAACTTTATATAATTATAAAAAAAGTTTCTATATATTATTATATTTTTCAACTGCTATAGTAATAATATATCAAGAGCCTTGTATCAAATTATCATGCTTTTTGACCCAACAAATAATTTTATTGACATTTATAGAAAAAAAAAAATTGAAAGTTGAAATAGTCCGTAAACAGTTCAAAATGAGTCAAATAGTTGAAAATTTTAACAAATATAGGAATTGATAAAATAACCATTCAGTGAAAATTTCATGTATCTACAGTTATTCGTTTTTGATTACAACAAAATAAGAAAATCGCTACATGAGTAATCGAATGAATATTTAATGTTGTAAAAATTTGAACTTCAAACGTTCATTAAAATTTAAGTAGACTTTCAGATAGACATTTTTTTTTTTTTGATAAAGGTAGACAAACTTATGAAGAATCTTGAATTAATTGTTCAACCCTTAGATTTAAAAATGAAATTTTTTATGAATTTTTTACTCAAAATACATAAGTTGCACATTTTCTAGATTTGTACGTATTTTGTCAAATTATTTTGTTAAATTTTACTTTAAATGCTTATAAAAAAAAAAAACGTGACTAGATATTTTTGATATTTTGAACTGTCATTATAATAATATATTAGGAGCCCCGTATTTAGTTTTTAAGTTTTTTAACCTAATGAATAAAATTTTATTGGTATTTATAGAAAAAAAACTGAAAACATTGTAACACTTTTTGTGTAATAATTGTTATAATTTATTAAATATTATAATGAGGTTTAACCTTTGAAATACCACGGTAAATTCTCAAGCTTGTTTCGTTTTATTATACGGTCGGAGTTTTTGCTTAGAATTGTTGAAACAGTTTCCACAATCTGTAATTTCAAAAACATAGGTTTGTCAATGGAAAATATAGATAAGGTTACATATTTTTATTATTCCTTTCAAACAAAGTATAGGTACTTATATATGTCGTATGATGCTGTGGTTTCATATATGTATATCACTGGTTATATCTTTTTAAATTATATAGTGCGTTGAAGACGGTGTATTTAAATATAAATTTAGTACAATATTGCCTCATATACCTATTTAATAATAACATGCCATGTTTATTATAGCTAGTATTTTGTTGTTATTTTTTAAGTATAGGTAGGTATCTACCTAAAATCTACTTAATACTTATTAATTATTATACTTTATAGTTATAAAAATACTTAATAAACATATAATCAGAATAACATATTTTGCAATTGTACAATCATTAATCCAACAAGGAATAATTGCTTGGGGTGGTATTGTAACACTACATTAATAGCAAGCTTAGCAGTCGCACAAAAGTTTAATAAATATAATCCTATAGGAAAATCTAAAACTTTTACCTCAGTGGAATTATTCAAAATATTACAAGTACCTATTAGATATTAATAATCTATACAAAAAACAAGCTATTTGATATATATTTAAAACAAATGCAATTAAATCTAAAATTCAAACTTACAATACAAGGAAAAATTTTTCGAAATACTATTCATAAACAATAAAAGAACTGTAAATACGTATTTGCAAGTTGGTGTGAGGTCTCTAGATATGATTTCTAAAAATAGATTAAATTGTACTAACTATCTTAATTTTAAACTTAAACTAAACAATTGGATTTATAATAATGCATACCAAAAAAAAAAAAAAAAAATGCTTCATTACATAATTTGATCTAACTATAATTTTATCCTTATAGCTGTTATATTATTTTAACACATATTTAAAACATGTATCCCCTTCTTTATTTAATTTTCTTGTTCAATTAATTTTTTTAGTATTAGTAGTTTATGAGTAGTTTATTGTAGATGTTGACTAATAATTGTTATTGTTGATGTTATTTAATTGTTATTTTTTTGTATTTTCTCATATCTTTGTAATTGCAAATCATTATCAACATTTTTTTTATTATTTTTTCTCTCACCAAGTTTAGCCAAGTTGAGCAAGAGTCTC
Organism: Acyrthosiphon pisum; assembly: GCF_005508785.2. NCBI lineage: Eukaryota > Metazoa > Arthropoda > Insecta > Hemiptera > Aphididae > Acyrthosiphon > Acyrthosiphon pisum. The sequence goes on along the minus strand of NC_042495.1, from coordinate 8,798,704 downwards.
TTCGATAAGTGGTTTTCCTTCAGTGAAGAGTAATGCAAGCCATTTTTTATTTTTTGTATATTTTCCACATATACAATATAAACTGACAATAAAGAAATTATTATTATTATTATATAATTACCTGTTCATCATTATTTGTTTGGGTTTTAATTTTCTTTTCATATTTATATGATTTTCTTGAATACAATTTATTCTTGACCGGACAATACGCTGTAAATATACTGTAAATAACAATGATAAATAACATAAGGATTAGCAAATCATTTAATAAGTGATGTATTCTTCGATCCATAATTTTTTTTTGAACCTAACTCTTTTTTTTTTGAGGTTTTAATTTTCTATAATTATTACGCGAAACATCGGTATAAATGTCATAATTATATTAGTCTTAAGTCTTAACGAACAAAAACATAATATAATCTTTTTATTTTTATAATTAAAATAATATATTCAGAGTTATATATTTTTTATATTTAGTTATAAAAAAAAAATAGATTTTTACTTCCGTAAAAATCCATAGAAAGTGGGTATTTTTTAATGTTGAGTAAACATTACCTACATAATGTTTTAAAACTACTAAGTAGGTACTTAGCTACATTATTTAAAATCAACATTTATAATTTACGTTACAATTGTGTACTTTCATATATGTTTAGACAACTGTTTCAAAGTTAAAAGTGGGAAATTAGAACATAAAATATGTAATTTGTATATACCGTGTAAAAGAGTAATTTATAGTTTTTAATAGCATGTATCAAAATATAATATGTTACACATATATAATAATTTCACATTAGTTTTCAGCCTAAATTTTATATTCCATCAGTTGTGTAAAAATTAAACTAAAATATTATGATTATTTCAGTTTGGAAAACTTTTTTTCAAGTACCTGTCTATTTTTAGTGGGTTTTTTACTAAACCTGCAGAAGTGCAGACTACAATCATGATTATTTTCTGAATTCTGAATAGCTGTATCCCTAATTGGGCGTGCATGTACATTTGCCTACTGACAAATTCATAGGAGGAACATTGTTCTCGGACATCACCAAGTGGCTCTTAGCGTGTTTCGTCCACTTTCGGGCGTATACCTACACAGTACACTGTACATATTATATAAATATATTGACATATTGTACATAATAAAACGGTACCATGATTGTATATGTATATTATATTATTTTATCATAAGGTATTAAGGTATTAATGCTTGTATTTATTCGAAACAGTTTTTCAATAGGTATTTATATTAATATAACTAAATTACTAAAATTGTATTTTTATTATTTTTTTAATAAATTAAGATAAAATATAGCTTAGTAGGTAATTATGACTCACTTTTCTTCTATTTGATTAATTTAATTTTGATTAGTCTTCACAACATGTACATTACTTTTATCATTTCCGTGCATGTTCAAATAACTTCGTTTCAACACTAAAATTATTTTTTATTCGTTAATTTTCATGGTTTTCACGTGAGCTGCTTATTTGCCTGCTTCGTTAATCGATAAGACTGTTTCCTGTTGGTATACATTCTGTGACGACACACCGTTTGCACAACACCAGTGTTCAAACTTTTACTATTACCAATTTGTTGTCATTATTTCAGACTTTAGTTATACCTATCGGTTGACTAATCGATTGCAATCCATATCAGACTATACGCAGTTTAAGGGTAATTTCAAAACTGGTAAATAAGACGACCAACTATAAGCATTGCGAAATTAGTTTTAAAAAAAAGGTAAAACTGCTATCTCACCAAAACAGGGATCGAAACCGGTTTAACCGGTTTTCCAAAAAATCGGTTAAAACCGCGGTTTTCTCATTTCTGAACACTGGAACTGGAACCGGAACCAAAAGCGACCGGTAGAACGTTGTACCTGCCAACCGATAATTAATTATTGATGATAATTATTTCATGACATTATTTCAAATAATATCGAAAACTATGAAAGTGTTTGTATCTTTCATATAGTTTCAAAGCTGCTTAGATGCAATGACATTGGTAGTGCCAGATCTTGAACTCTTAGGGCCCCGATGCAAAAAAAAGAGTGAGGGCCCTTAATTTAAAAATATTATAAAAGAAGCTACAAGTATACTATACAACTATGGTAACTCAACAGTTACAAAAAAAATAAAGTACAAAGTATAGTAAAATGAATGTAAAGTATAGTATGTAAATTATTATTTACTGCAGAAAATAAAGCCAGCCTCCAATACAATGTAGCGAAAAGTTTTTCATTGGCAAAATTGTCAATTATTTTCTCAATATTTAAAGTTTTAATTCGTTCCTTTTCTATCTTTAAAATTGATGTACTATATAAACATTCTTGTCCACATGTGTTTCTTAGGTAATTCTTTATAAGTTTAAGTTTGGAAAATTATCGTTCTGCTCCTGCCACAGTGATCGGGCATTGTCAGAAAAATTATACAAGCCCTTAAATGTCTAGAAAACTAAGTACCTAGTTAGTAGTAGTAAATTATTATTTATCAAACTACTCAAAAGTCTTATTGTTTTTAATTTATCATATTTTATAGTACTCGACATCTATAATATCGGAGCCCCCAAATATTTCATAGAGTTCAGGCCCCGGTGCGATGCACCGCTTGCACCGGCGGTTTATCCGGCACTGTACATTGGTCATTAATAAATCATTTTAAACGTTTCTTTGAAATTGTAAATGAGTTAAAAAATACATTTTTTAGTTGTATTCATATTATAAGTTGGTTTAGTGCTCCTCTGGCCCTCAAAAATTCGGTTCTCAGTTTTAAAGTTGTAAAAGTTGCATAAAAATGTACTTATCCTTATTGATAATTAATAATAAACACATTAAAGTAATATTGCAATTATTTGTATATTACGAAAATCGAAAATAAATTTTGTATCTAATAATAGTCAATATAAAATATTTAACATTAAATATTAAGAATGTTATAATAGCTTACTGAAGTCCATCTATAAAAAACTTTTCAGTCACATAGTCGATACAATTTGAACTCTCGAAAGCCAAATAGAATTTATAATCCTGATCTAATATTTGTAAAAAGTTATCAAATTTGTTCATTTTATATCCTTTACATTGACCATATACATCAACAGATATATATTTGCCCAATTCTTTTGCATATAATAATCTTTGGTTGTCAGTATCACAATTAGTAATTATCATCGCCACTTGTTTCGTTTTGTTTAGAGAATAATTAATATTTAACTGTTCAACTCGAGTCACTGAAGGATCGAAATATGCCCATCGTCCGTATGGTATGACAATATCACTGTCGTGTCGATATGTGGCTGTCCAGTTAATCATATCATTACCTACGTCAAATCCCGAGTAATATGCTGACTGAAGGAAGAATAAAATCCATATCTGTTAAGAATAAACATTTATATTTATTTTGATTGTTTTGTTTTTTAATGAATCTTTTTCTAAATTTAAAATTTGAATTAAACTATTATTAAGGTAATTAAACATATGAATTTTATCATACTTGTTTACTATTCTTTTTAAAACCGGTTTCGGATAATGGATCATAGAATTCCTCTCGAAATAAAATTGCATCCATCGAATAAATTAATTTTGTCTTAGTTGAAATTATGCATCTATTCACTGGACAATCGTTTGAAAGAAATTCACTTTGTCCTTCATCTACCATCCAGTTACTTATGCCGTTGTATAGTAAAATTGTTTTCATTGGTGCATTTTCATATTGATAATTGGGTGGTATAAACATTAGTTGTTCTTCTACACGGTCACCACCTTTTTTTTCTTCAGGCCATAATCGTGAAATTCTAACTCCAGTCGTAGGGTTCACTTCCGCTTTATTAGGCTCTTGTATCCCATCTAACACAATCAATTTCTTTATTTATGTAAATCAAATTTAGTTTTAAGATAATACGAAATATTTTACCTTGAAATTTTATTTTGTTTAAATAATTAATGATGAGATCAATCATAAAAAGGGGGGCAAGTTGGTGTCGCTATGCTGTACATTAGGATACAAGTGGGTCAATGTAATGGATGGTGTTAAATTTTAATTCAATGATACCTAATATAATATATAATATCATTGCATACGAAAAACGATTCTGAGTGAAGACGGTCAGTCTTATTATTGTGAATAAAGTAATTGATATTTTATAACCTATTTACGTGGAACCTTGTTTTAAATTTTCAACCCTTGGGTATAAAAGTGAAACATTTTATAAATTTTTAACTACAAAGTCATTTTTTAATTTTAAATTTGATACATTTGTCAAAATTCGAACTTTATATAATTATAAAAAAAGTTTCTATATATTATTATATTTTTCAACTGCTATAGTAATAATATATCAAGAGCCTTGTATCAAATTATCATGCTTTTTGACCCAACAAATAATTTTATTGACATTTATAGAAAAAAAAAAATTGAAAGTTGAAATAGTCCGTAAACAGTTCAAAATGAGTCAAATAGTTGAAAATTTTAACAAATATAGGAATTGATAAAATAACCATTCAGTGAAAATTTCATGTATCTACAGTTATTCGTTTTTGATTACAACAAAATAAGAAAATCGCTACATGAGTAAACGAATGAATATTTAATGTTGTAAAAATTTGAACTTCAAACGTTCATTAAAATTTAAGTAGACTTTCAGATAGACATTTTTTTTTTTTTGATAAAGGTAGACAAACTTATGAAGAATCTTGAATTAATTGTTCAACCCTTAGATTTAAAAATGAAATTTTTTATGAATTTTTTACTCAAAATACATAAGTTGCACATTTTCTAGATTTGTACGTATTTTGTCAAATTATTTTGTTAAATTTTACTTTAAATGCTTATAAAAAAAAAAAACGTGACTAGATATTTTTGATATTTTGAACTGTCATTATAATAATATATTAGGAGCCCCGTATTTAGTTTTTAAGTTTTTTAACCTAATGAATAACATTTTATTGGTATTTATAGAAAAAAAACTGAAAACATTGTAACACTTTTTGTGTAATAATTGTTATAATTTATTAAATATTATAATGAGGTTTAACCTTTGAAATACCACGGTAAATTACTCAAGCTTGTTTCGTTTTATTATACGGTCGGAGTTTTGCTT
>NC_042495.1:8784130-8791536 GCF_005508785.2 Acyrthosiphon pisum | reverse complement strand
AATATTAATGTAATCGAATAATGATCTCAACCATAATATGGCAACATAATATTATGTCGAATGCAAAAGTAGGCATGAGGCACTAAATTAGGTACAAAATATTCAAGTTAATAACACGAAATTAGTTCTGCTGAACGTTTATTTGTTATATCGTATGTTGTACACTAATCATACAAAGTAGCCATATTTCAGGGCTTTAGACTCGGCCCTTATAATAGTTAATAGATAATAAAAATCGAATCTACATTAATTAGACAGGAAAATAAAATGGACATTTTTAAAAACCGTTCCAAAAACCAAAACCGAAAATTTTCTAAAACCGTTCTTTAAACCGATAAAATATTTGAAAAACCTTTTTTAAAACCGAAACCAAAAAATTTAAAAAACCGGTCTTAAAACCTAAACCAAAACCAGAAAATTTAGAAAACCGTTCTCAAGAACTAAAACCGTAACCGTTAAAATTTGAAACGGTTTCGATCCCTGCACCAAAAGCAACTGGTTTGCTGCAAGCGGTGACTAGATTGACTTCGCCTGCATCAGGCATATGGGCTCATATGGGTCATGATTCATGAGTGCAAGTGACATCTTTATCTTTTCATCCACTTTCGACCGAAGAATTTAACGCTGTATTTTCAGCGACATTTGGAAAACTTAAAAGTTAAAACCTATCACTATAATATGGCAGTGGCGCAGTGCAAAGTCTTATTTAGTATTGCCTTTACTATAGGTAGGTAGGAAATTAAGTGTGTTGAATACGAGTAATGCTGGATTTGCTAGTTTTTCAAGCTAATGAGTTGAGAACGGAAAATGCTATTTTACGAGGAGATTTCGCAGGTATTCTTGTATTTGAGTAAAAATCTAACAGTATACTTGGCTGCTCTTAGCGTGGAATGAATATTGTGCATAAACTATTATAGGAATCTGAACGTGCCATGTTGTTTTGCAACTTAATCAGCTGCTTATAAGATTGTGACGTTTTTAATTTCATATACAGTATATGAGTACTATATACTATATCTATATGCTATACTACATAGTACTTAATTGTATAAAGTTGTCATTTGGCGTTAATTGATAATAAATAAATATAGCTATAAACTCTACAAAATAATTTTATTATCTTGATAAATATAGCCACACAATACAAAATACACACAATATTTAATAATTTATGAATACAACTATACAATTATTTTCAATGCAATTTTTATACAAGATTTATTTATTTATTTGTAACAATTATTAAACATAAAAACAATAAAAAAAATTTCAATCGATGCTTAGCAGCTCTGTATTGAAAGTTCCTTCTAATATTTAACTTTATAGGTAACACTAAACTTAAGATAATTTACTATAATAATAGTATATTAATACAATATCGAATAGGCGCAAGTATATTTATGAGAAAATGGCGCGTTCTTTAGTAGTCATTACATACAAATCGTGGTATTTTTATATATATTATTATGTAATAGCATACGTTATACATAGGTATATTATATATAATATAAGCACTTCAGAAATATTTTACATACATTTGCTTATTTGCGCCTAATATCGTAATCAAAAAATATCACTTTGTTATCACAGGAGGTATAAAATAATAATATATTGTGCATTATAATATTAATAACAATAACAACCTAGGCGTCATAATGTAATATTTAGAAAAAATACTACTTAACAAACAATAATAGGTACTATGCGTATATTATATATTGATACAATTTTCTAAAGATTATCGAGAATAATTAATGTATAATATATAACAGTGTTATGAAAAACGGTTTTTACATCGGTGAATGAAGAAGTTTAAAATTATGTCTATTATTGTATCTATAATTCAGTCGATATTAACATTTGATTTGTATAAAGATACTTTATAAATATAATAATTGTATAATTTCAATAATATTATACCAGTGGAAGACGATTTTAATTTTTATGACACTCGTATTACATAGATATAAATATATAATACATATTATGCACTGAAATCCACTGTAAACACATATAATATTAGTATAATAGGTACTTATTAGTTATTAGTTATTGTTAGCAAATTGTTCTCAATTCTATTGTACAGGTATTTTGTACTTCTATAGAACGAATTTGTACTTTTTCGCTTTTTGACTATATTATATAAGTTGTATTTAACTACTATAGTCAATATTATGGAATAATATCATATTTATTATTTAAACGTTTCAATATTGTGAATGTACAATTTGTGTACCCATGTAAATCGGAAAAAAAGTCTGTGTGTATTGACGCAACGACCAGGTCTTATATCTTGGAGAATCAATAATATTATATGTACAACAAAACAAATTGACACCGTTCTCGATGCTCATGACATTTGACTGGATGAGTGGTGGGTGGATGGTCGATTGAACGAGGCGCCGTCGACAGCCGCCAATCGGATTGAATCGGATCGACCCACACAACCATTTGTAGTTGGTATAAACCATTTAGTTACATAGTTAAAAGTACGAAAGTGCTCGGCTTATGCGGACTGTATATTATTTTCGAGTGGGGTTGGCAGTGGACAATATCGGTTTTGGCGAATTCAATATAATGTTATATATTATTACGATTTATCATATTATATAGATACGATGGCGTGTACTTGCTGCAGCTGCTTCAGGTTACATGCAATTGTCGTTATGACTCGATGAGAACCGTTTACGCATGATGACGATGTGCCGCAGAAGCAGGCCGAGACCCGTCGTGAAAGTTCTTCCGGCGGCCCCTACGTCGTCTCCGCGCAGCGCTTGACATGCGCACGTGTGGCGGCGGCGCCGGTTCCGGTGGCTGTTTCCGGACGTTAAGGCGTGCAGGTGACGGCGGCGGTACGGTGGGCATCGGCGGCGGCGGTGGACCCACCGCGGTGACCGGCAGCGTCTTCCGAGCGGCGCCACCAGGACGCCAAAAGTCGACTTCTGACGACGGCGACGGTGATGACGACGCCTGCACGACGATGCGGCGGCGACGGCGGCGCTGACGTCTCCAGTGCCCCGTGATGTAGTCGAGCGCCGCGGCCGCCGCCCGCGGTAAATGCTAGTCACCATTGACCGCTGGTTTCGGGCCTGCCGATTCGCCGGCCTCGACAGACGACTCGATGAACCGCCGCCACGGCATAGCGTTGTTGCAGACGCCCTGGCCACGCCACCAGTCGTTGACGTTTCGGTAGTGCTTGGCTGGTGCGTCATCGTCGTGCAGCATCGCGCACAGCCGGCAGAAGAACTTCGTATCGATAAACTCGCCGGTGCCTTTCCACCGGAAGTACTCGTTGTACAGGTCATCGTCGGCGTCCAACCGCCGCAGGTACTCGGCCAGCCGCTTAGGTGACTCGTAGTCATCCACGTGCACGTACGATCGCTTGGGCGCTATCCGCTCGTAGTCGTCCCGGCGCCCACCCATCACTACTGGCAGAACGTTGTGCCTGCAAAAAACAGTTGAATTATTATTTTTAAATTCAATTCAAACCGTTTCGCGCGATATTGTACTATACTATACCCTTCTATAGATATACCTATAACATGACTAGGTATATGAATTATGAGCGATAATCGTATTAATGTATTATGATCATCATGCATTATTATATAGTCACAGCTATATAGTGGCGTAAACACATCATAACTCTTGTCTTGTCGATTGGTATGAGGGATAGATCCGTGAAAAAATACTTAGCTTATGCAGAAAAATAGGCCTATTAATACCTAGGTATTTGTAAAAGACCAAATAAATATTAATAATAAGTTAACTGACATTTCATGTATGGAGTTACGCGTATACGGTATACATGATCCATTTTGATCTTTTGATTCTGATATTTATAAATCAAAGCACTTCAGAAAGTTGTCTACTTGGAATAAGGAATTAAAAATGCATCTCATATTCACATCATTAAAAATAGTAAAAATTAAAATATTATAACGATAAAAAAATATTGTTTTAACGACCTAAGGTTAGCAAAATTATTTTCTAAAACTCTGAAGGTACTAAAATAATTATGTAATAAAACTCAATAATCATTTCTCTTTTGCAAATTTCGTCTTATTACATACTTCTTCTTCAGTGATATAGGCATATTACGTTTTATTACCATCGTGTCGACCCGGCTTAACCCGACTAGAGTGATGGTGAAATCAGTGATTAGATCTATTGTCTATAAAATATCTTATATACATATAATATTTTAATGTTATACTGCAGATGAATATATAGTAAGTTATATTTTATAAAATTCGTAGGTATACTATCGCAATGTATAATTATGTTATTCATGTGAAATACTTATATAATATATTATTATAATGATATAGCTACATTTTTTTTTTATGAATGTATATGAACGAATAACAATATTATAATATTTTTAAGCTTTTCTTCTTATTTTATAAGATTTCTTAAAAATAAGTCAATTGTTGGCATCCCAACCCTCCTCCTCCCCACACCTATTGTATATGCCACTGGCTAGTTGTTGTGATATCGTTCAAAAGCACAACATAAAGCAGTATTAGTAAAGGAACGGTTTCTCTGCACACTCATACAGTAGAACAGCACGGCGTCATGATACCACGTCTAGACGCCGATCTATATTATCTGGACCGCGTCCCCGGAAACAGCTATATAAAATATGGGTAATTGTTCCAAATATACCTCTTATACACTGTTATTTTTTATCAATTATACTATAAAAATTTTGAATTTTTGACTCAGTATACGGTTGATTACTTGATTTGAACGATTTAAAAACTAATATTATTAGAATCATTAAACGTAAATTATTTAATTATTGACGACTTACTGGAGGCCGTTAACGAAAAACTTTTCTGTTACGTAGTCGAGACAATTGGAATTCTCAAAAGCCAAATAAAATTTGTAATCTTGGTCTAACAATTGGAAACACTTGTCCGATCTAGGGCACTTGAATTGTCCGCACACGCCGTACACGTCTACTGATATATATTTGGCCAATTCTCTGGCGTATTGTAATCTGCCGTTTTTGGCACCACAGTTTGATACAAACCACGCCACTTGTTTCGTTTTGTTAAACGCGTAATTTCGTTCTAATCGTTCAACTTGTGTCACTGACGGATCGTAGTAAGCCCATCGTTCGTATGGCGTGACAATATCGCTATCGTGTCTGTATGTCGCTGTCCAGTTGAACACATCGTTGTAAGTGATCAGTTCCGTATGGTACGGTGACTCGAGAAAATATAAAATCCATACCTGCAATGTTAAACACGTTATAAGTACCTATACAAATATTATAAATATGATATAGTATTATATATTTGTATTATAATTATAAATACTAGAATTTTACTAGAACTTTATAATTTTTTACTAGTATTTATAATCAATGGTTATAGTAAATAAAAAATGTAATGTAATTAAAAATGTGCAATTAACATTGCTATTTTATATTAAATAGGTAATAGCAGGTTACCTGCACTGATTATAAATTAAAATTCGTATAATATAAGTCGATAATGTGAAAAAGAAGTTTAAGACATATATTATTATATATTATCTGATAGGCGATAATTGTTGCAGCTAAGTGTAAACACGTCTTATAATTTATATACGCACAATTAATTATAATCGTAGTTGGTTATACAGTGTATACGTAATTAATTGATGATCTTACTTGTTTACCAGTTTTCCTGTGACCGGGATGTGAGAAATGATCACGAAATAAAATTGCGTCAACGTCTGGAGCTTCTGATTTTTTCGTTGTAATTGTGCATCTATTCACCGGACATTGTTTCGAGATAAATACACTCTGTCCGTCGTCTACCATCCAACTACTTAAACCATTGAAAAGTAAAATTTTTTTTTTCGGTTCATCGTCGTATCGATAATTAGGCGGTATGAACATCAGTTGGTTTTCAACGCGGTCACCGTTTTTTTGTTCTTTAGGCCACACCTGTGTAGTTCTTTGTCCAGTATTCATATTCTTTTTAGCTCTGCTTGGCCTCAGCAGGCCATCTGATAAAACAATTAAATATAACACATTATGTTAATTGGTAAAAAAATTAGAATTATTTGCTTGCCAAGTTTCCTTCATAAGATGTACTTATGTACATTAACCATTTAGAATCAGATAATATTCACCACTATATATAAGATATGTGATGCTGTTATGCATCTTTTATACTATTTATATTAACTAGGAAATTAAATGTTTACCTTTAAAATACCATGGTAATAACGATTTTGAAATTTCGTTCGGTTCCATCATTAAAGGACTGTATGTTGGTAAAGATTGAATCGGTGACTCTAAATATTGTAAGTTCTGTAAGTTCAATAGTTGTTATAGATTTTACAGTACATTAATAATAATACACTTAGAATTGACATAATTAATTTACACAAGAAAAAAAATTCTTTGATGGTACGCTGTTATTTGATGTAATTTTTATAATGAGAGGTAAAAATATTTTTATTTTATATGTGTACATTAATATATAAACAATAAACATAATAGGTAAGTTATTTTATACAATAATTTAATATACTTACATATTATATTATATAGGTTGGAATGTATATATACACTTATAATATGTTATGTATTCAGTATTGTATATAGGTAAGTACGTATATTTTATAATCATCTACCAATATAATTGTTATTTTTAAAATAACAGATTTAACGCGATTGTTGTTATACTGCAGGAAATTATCTTAGCTACCTGTTGTTCGTTGTAATCTGGCTGGTCCTCGGTGGAGAGGTGCGGTTGTCCTGAGTAATGTCCATCCTTAGCCAGCCAATACGCAGTACGGCCACTATGTATAACAATGACAAATAACGCCAAAATCAGCAGTCCGTACAGCAAACGACGGATCTGCCGACCCGTCATATTTTCTCCTATTATCTTAAATAATCGACAGTTTTCTGAAACATTGCATTTTATTGTGTTATAAATTATAATATATACGTATATGTATGGAAAATATTATCCTATTCTCAGACGAAAAAACGATAATATCTATTTTTTAGTTATAATCAGGGCTCGTAAGTTCATGCATCTGCATGTTTTTTTTGCTACACAGGAAAACATGCTAGCTGAGATACAAATCCGTTTCATAACAATAGTAATAATAATATGAAGTTTGATAGTGCATGTTTTTGCATGTTTTGGGTGTAAAGGCATATTTGGCATATAGTCGATTTTTTACAGTCGTTAGTGCATATTATTTCATAAAAATATTTTTTAGACAAATATTTGAAATGTTTCTTGTTTCTTATTTACTTTCCTGTTAACAAAATTATAGTGTTTTGATTTATTTTTATTCAGTGAGTGTGGTGACTACCTAATGTCCTAGTACCTACATACCTACTTATTTAGATTTTATGCGTTTTACGAAATATCGCGGTAACAGTGTAC
>NC_042495.1:8731788-8783802 GCF_005508785.2 Acyrthosiphon pisum | reverse complement strand
TAATGTATATTTTGAGTGCATAATTTAAAAATGTTAGAGCATATAAATGCATATTTTCGAACTTTTTAGTGCATATTTTGACAATTTTTAGTGCATGAATGCATGCTTATTTATGCATTTTTTAGTGCATGAAGTAACGAGCCCTGGTTATAATATATTATTTTATACCTACGACGTGTCTACGTAAGTATTTACAAATATTTTTTATCTTTTAAACAGATTACACGATTGCAGTCATTTGATGTATAAAATGTGTTAAGCTATTAATTTTTAAAACGAAAAGTAATCCGCATATTTAAAACGGTATATTCTTAACAAATATTTTATATCGTTCACATTGCAGTTTAAACTTTAAATTTTTAAAGGTATTGTTCAGTGTTCAATTGTGTAAAATATATCATTAAATTCAGTATTTGTGTCACTTAAATTGTTTATGAAAGTATTCAATGGAGTATGGAATTTTGAAGTGGTTAATCCCACTTGTTTATGTGGGAAATAGACAATACACTGTAATGAGTAATGCCTAATGAGAAGGTACCTACTTGTTAAATAGTTACTAAATTTCAGCAAAAAAAATTTATTTTCGAAATTTTTTCAGTATGGTAGGTATTAGTCATTTATTACGGCATTACGCTTTGTTGATGGTTTTTTTTTTAATATACAATGGCATTACGCCAATTCCGCTTACGAATAGTGCTCGGAAAATATCACTCACTCGAAGACTATAATAACTTGTTTTACATAACTATACATAACTCATCAATCCATACAAAGATAATGTATCTATAATTATAATTTATAATGTATATTCCAGCTCGAAATGACATAAGGGAATAACATTTATCTTTTTATAAATATAAATTATAAATAAACTCATAAAAAACAACAAAGTTGCTTAAAACTGTATCAATGACCGAGAAATTGGGAACGATTATTGTCGCTGTTGAATTCATATTGCAACGAACAACGCATATATTATTATAAAAAATAGGGAATGATATTTTTTATCAAACGTTTGAAGGTTATGGATTATGAGTGATATTAATTTATCTAAAAATGTAAATATATAGAATTAAATCGATATATTTATTTACGGTAGTCGGTAGTTAATAATTATTCTCACAAAATATCCAAAAGATATTTAAAAAGATATCAAGACTCGAAATTTAAAGAAAAAAATATTATACAATATGAATACATTTAAATATAAAAACCACACTATAATATAGAAGTTATGAAAAAGTCTGAACAACAAGTTGTAAGAAAATAACAGTTTTATATAACTCAGCACTTGTTGCAACAATATTGTAGTTATAGGATGTAGTAAATATTGAATACATTAAAAGGTATTGTATCAATAAATATAAATACAAATTTTCTCAGTATAACATGATTCATCTAACATTATAACTGTAATCAAAAGAGTGATAAACTGATAAGTTATGATCGCTAATAATATCGATAGTAATTAAATGATTCATTAATAAAAACATTTAATATAGAATTAAAAATGGTTAAATTGGTTTACTGTAAATTTAAAAATAATTTTTATACTTAATTTATGTATAAATAGTTATTTAGTATATGTGATATATTATGTATAATGTATGTAAGCATAATTTAAAGTTAAATTAAATATAAATAACTAAGAAATACCTAACTGACCAATTTTTATTTAAAATAATCTAATCTATTTTGGGTAATATTTAACCTAATTAAAAATTAACTCTGGGAGGAGGGGTATTGATATTTTAATTATAGTTATACGTTATATTTTGTACGGTTGAACATTAAAAGTGCGAAACGCGGACACTTTATACGATGGGGTAAAAATGTTCATTTACGAACGCGGGCACTTAGTAGTGTGTGTGTATAGGTAGGTACCTGTACATAAATACAAAAAGAATAATATAATATAATATAATATAATATGTGCAAGATATACTCAAAATTGTATTAAAAATATATTTTTAAGTTTAAATACCATTTGTAATATCTAATTCGGTATTACAATTATAATTTATAAATATGCAAATAGCACCAAGTCATGTTTGGTTGTAACCTGTAGAGTGTAGGTACATTTCACCTCAGGTCAAAATCAAAATTTAAATTAATGCATTAATTCTGTAATTCTGTCTTTATTGATGCCTTCCAGAATTTATTTATAACAGTCTATATAAGAATCATATTGTGTACAGAGAAATGAGAATAATTTAAATAATTTATTATTTGGTAAACATAATACTTACTGGTACGGTCTTCAACTAACAAGGTTTCCAAAATTTTTATGAAAAAAAAGGATAAAATATAAACGATTATTGAAATTTTTTTTTACCGACAACCTATAAGAAATCGCGAGTGAAAATAATCGCTACGCTTTACGATTAAATACCTCCTAATAACATGAAATAATTTCGGTGCAATAAAAAGATACAATAAATAAATCAATAATCAATAAATCTATTAATCAATACATTTTATGAACTCACCTGTGCAGGTTCTCACTAGTACCTTCATAAGTCACAATAGTAGATTTATTACGCACTGTTTTTCGCTTTTACGACAATTTACGACAATTATACCTAATATGTATCGTATAATGGACAATTTTGTAAGTCAAAGAGGCAGTGTGTAAGAAATATTCTTATAGAAACATTATAGATGTTGATAAAGAATGATAGGTAATTCTATAAGGGTACCCGGACGCCCCCCCCCCCCCCCGGGAATCTTAACGGTACTGGACGTCCCCCCTGATTTAATATATATTTTTTTTACACATAATAATAGGTCTGAAAATAGGTTCTTTGGATTTACCCGAAATATACGATCATCATAATATAATATCATATATCATATCGGCATCTATCGATTATCATCATTCACGTTATTTATTTACTACCCAATCTAATGGGCAATGATTGATAAGCCTACCTCAAATTATCTAAACTATTAACAACATTTTTTGCTTTTATGTCTCTTAGTAGTTAGTATAGTTCGTAACATTGTGCGTAAACAGTTCGTTCTTGTGCATTTTATAATGGATATAATAGAAATAATTGAAACAAAAAGAGGTGGTAAAAAAATCATATTTCAAAATGTTGTATATGTTAAACAAAAACGTGTTAAATTGGGGATACGTTGGAATTGAATAAAAAAATTTAAAAATAATGAAAATAGTTGTCAAGAAAGTATTACAACCGTCAACTGATGACATTATTAAAGTTATTGTTTCTACAACTGACCATAATAACCATAGAGCCTGCCCAGTTGAAATTGAGGTAATAAAAACGTTATCATCAATGAAAAATAATGCAAAAAAATCATTCTGAGCCGCCTTCTAATATATTTTCCAAAGCTACAATACATTTATCTAACAAAGCAAAGTTGTTAATGCCAGCCGAAAACAGTGTAAAAAGAAGTTTAAGAAGAATTGAAAATGCATCTTATCATACATTATACATTTATTTATTTGCATTGTATATTATTATTGTTTAATATTTATTTTTTTTCCGGGGAGGAAATTGTCCCGTTCGGGGAGGAGGACTTCCATTGTATCAGGGGGAAACAGCGCGGGGGGAAACGTCCTATATTCTTCTATAAGGTGGTAATGCACACAAAACACAAGTTTAAAATGCCCGGGAAAAGTAACAACTAATTTTATCAAATCGGTAAGTTATAATATTGTTTTGTTATAATATATTTTCATTTATGTATTTACGGAATTAACTTAAATTCCAGTACATAAATTATTCAAATGAAACTCCACATAACCACACAGTTAAAACACAATTGAGGAGATAATTGTTGCCAAAAAAAGTATAGAGAAAAAATCTTTAGGAAACCTCAAGTTAAATATGGTCGTCAATTGAGCCCAATATTCCAAGTTAGACAATAATAATGTTATTATTTAAAAATAATCGAAAGATCGTTGTACGTTTATGATTGTACGTATTCAGCTGACACAGCTGTAGCAGTTGGATATTTTTCTTCATTAAAACTAAAACGAAATATTCAAAATTACTGACATAGATATCTACATAGAGAACCAATACATCCCGATTTCAATATCCCTTCATAATATTTGACAGTAAAAAAACCTGATTCAAGAATTTTGATATTTCATATGACTTTACCATAAATATTCTATAAAAATCTGAATCTTGGTTTATGGATGGTACATTCAAGTGTTGATCAGATATTTGTCAACAACTTTACTGAATATGAGAAGAATATACAAATAAAGTACCTACTTATATGTATTCGTTTTTATCAAATAAGTCAAAAAGATTGCCCAATACTTAAGTATATGTTCCTATTATTCAGAAATAGGTAACATAGATTTTAGAATAAGTGACGATGATTAACGCTTAAGCATTTGTACCACTTAGTGAAGTAATGGTTGGAATGTTTTATCTATAAACAACGACACCAGTACAATATTGTTACCATTACTAAAATATTTTGGTGAAACTTATGTTATAGTGGGAACTGGGAAGTGTGGGACCTCGATATTTTCTTCACGCTTATGGAATGCTCAATATACACGAAATTACTTTAAATAACGGCAACAGAACAAACCATTTTTGTGAAGGGTGGAATAGCTATTTCAATAAAATTGTAGGAACAAATAATCCATCATTTTGGTTGGTAATTATGTGTATCCAACAAGATGAAGAGACAACGCGGATTGAAAGAATTAGTTCTGAATCAAATACAGGTATAGGTACACGTCCGGATACATTAACATCAAAAAGTTCTAAAAAAAATAAATACTTTGCAAGACAAACAACACAACGAATGTGAGAGCCACTAAAATAAAATAGGGAAACTTTTAAATAATATAGCAAAATGTATGAAATATTTATTATTGTTCATAAATTATATGTTAAATTATAATTATTTTACCTATCTGCTATACTTTTTATGCATTTGCATTTTATGTTCATTCTGTTTTATTCTATTATTTTTTTTTGTTTTTAACATATTACTTATATTTGAATAGTTGACGAATTTATAAAAAACTATGTAAACATTAAAAATATTTTAGGACCCTTGAAAATTAAATTTTGAAGAGTACGAGTATTCCGCGTTTTTTATTTTTTTTTTTGTCATGAATTCTATGGATCATACCATTATTTTGACAATACAATTATTTATCATCGGAATAATAAAACTAAAAAGAGCATATGCAATCTATCTATCAAACATTGCGTGTATTTAAAATTCTAACAGGTTAATTATATATTATTATTTATTATGGTATTATAGGTACCTATTTTAATTCTATTTTAAATTGTGTTTAAATAATGACAGCAGACACACAGTAAAGATAATATATATTATATAATGTATATCATAACCAAATAGCAAAAGGTTTTTTGGTCTTTGACCTCCACGTCACACTTATTTCATCCATTGTTTATAAAGTCAAAGCTGTAATAACACTTTACGCGTAAAAGCTGTCAATGAATTATAATTTATTTTGATTTTTTGGTTTTTGATTTTTATATTAAAATGAAAGTTTAAGTAAACATTAAAATCAATAATTATATTTTATTATTATTGAATATTCTACATTATATTTAATGGCAGTTCTCGATATTATTTTAATAAGGTTAAGTGCACATAAGAAATTGTTTAAATAAAAATATTGAAAATATTTACAGAACACGTTTGAGAAATTCATGAAATAATATAATCTATCGTTGTTATTCATAAATTGTAAATTGTAATATAATACGTAGGTAATAGGTATTAATAATACCTATTATACAACCTATTTAACATAACAGTGTTGTAAAATATAATTTTAAAAAGTATTTGAGTAATTACTCAAATACTTATAAAATAAAGTATTTAAAATACCACCCAAATACTATCTATTGTAAAGTCTTTGAGTATTACTCAAATACTTTATAAAAGTATTTGAAATAATCTTCAAATACAAAAAAAAATTTAATTTAATTCTAGGTATTCAGGTATATTAATTAAAAATTTTATATTTTCTAATATTGTCGTATAGCAAAGTTATTAATCGGCAATCACACAGTATATTTTACAGACAATTAAAATGTGAATAATGAATATAGCTTTTGCTTAACGGCTATAATATATTTAAAATTGGTACCGTTTCGATTGTCGTCGATGGTAAACTGTATTCTGGAGAAAAAAACATTTAATTAGGCTATAAATAGACGAAAACCAAAACCGATATTGAATTGTTCATAAATTAATAATGATTAATATAATGTATTTATAATTATATAATAATATAATTATTGTTGTAATATTAAAAACAAATTAAAAATTAAAGGAATAAAAAAAAGTATTCAATACGGAAAAAAGTAATTCTATACTTTTACTCAAATACTTTACAACACTGGGTACCTATTATACTAGATAGGTACGTATAATTATTATTACTCGGTGAACGCGTGTAGTACAGTGGTGTAAACAAAATATCTTTTCGGTGTAGTATTAAATGTAATTATATAAATTACATTATTATAATATACAATATGTACGGTCAATTAACTATAAAATATTAATTATTTATTCAAATTGAAAAATAGTATAAAATGGTCGTTTTCAAAATTAAATCAGTAAAACTAACTATAATAATGAGTGAAATTCGTTCAATATAATATTATTAATGACAAACATGTGTATTATTATATTAAAAACTCGGTCCGTGGTCATTTAAACATAAATACAAATCTGTAGAAGTGAACAACAAATAAACAACAAGCTCGTAAACTCGAGTGAGCATAAAAAAATAAATAATAATAATGATATGAATGGCATGCCGACCAGTTGCTCTTAAAAGTATAGTGTATGTTTGAAGTGTTTTTGCTATCGATTCCCTAATCGGGTGGCCTGTAATAATAACAAATAACAGTGCTATTTCTGATATACAAACATATTATAATTTATAAGAGTAGGTATTGTATTTATGTGGTACCTAGTGGTGAGAAATTATGAAGTAGGTACTAATAATTTATAAAAAAAAAAAATAAGGGTCGTCGCGTTTGAGGGACCTATGCAATATAATTTATTATAATATTATGTTGTAGTGTCGTGTAACTATATTGGCACTGCAACTATGTATAATAATATAGAAGTTCGCGTGAAATACTTATAATAATATTATCATGATAATAATTATTAGGGCGCGGACTTTAATGTAATAAAAAAAGTCATAATATGTAAATATTTATGTTGTTTTTTTTGCCAGAATATGTAGTAAAAAACATAAAATATTTAACGAAAAAATTTTTATTCAACGTTCATTTTTAAAATTAAAATTAATAATTACACAAAAAAAGATAAGTAGATATTTATTGAACAGAAAAACAAACCAATGAACGATAACAAATACTCACTTGAGTACTAGATTGGTATTTACTTATACCAGTTAGGTTATCTAGTCGATATCGATGTATGGTCATATCGAAAATTGTTTTGTATACCTATCTTACCTAATTTATTACAACTTTCTCTGTAAGATTTTTCACATAATTATTATTATTTCCAATAAATATTTAATAAAATATTCAAGAATATTAATTTACTTCAAAATAATGTATGTGATCATTTTTAGTCAGAACTAATAAAATAATTTCATTCAATCAATTACGAATTTGAATAAAAATTCGGGCCTAAATTAATAATAATATATCGGCAAGAGTACGACGTTTTATAATTTATTATTGGGGTCCTCAAATGTATAACCGTGTTACTGGTTTATTGCGGGTAGGCGAACATAATTCGCATGACATCGTTTCGAAGGCATAATTATTATCAATAAACAAGAATTCTCAATTCTTATCCCCATTTTTTCATTTAATAATGAATTTTTTCAGACTTTTATTTTTGGAGTTTTTAAATTAAAGAATATACTTTTCAATTTCTCGAGATTTTTGGTACTATTTAATGAATTTTGGTGATAAAAACTTATGTCTTTCAAATGGGAACCCACTTTTTTACTGTAAATCATTTGGTGAATGATTTTTTTAAAAATATCTACCTACCTAATTCAAAATCTGAACGAGTTTGATAACTTTCAGTTATTAAAATGTTTATACTAAGCATATATAGCATACTATGATTTTGTATATCTCCACATAGCCCCAATATCTCCCAAACCCAATATCACGAACCTATATTATCCTTAGTAGGTACACAAAATTAAATAACTCAAAAACTTTTCGTATGAATAACAATTTTTAGAAATATTATCCGCTGAATAATTTACCGTATAAAAGGTGGGTTATTATTTGAAAAACAGAACTTTGTATCTCCATAGGACATTCCTTAAGTAGAACAAACAATCTCAATAATTTGAAAAGATGTGGTATTTACTCTTTGAATATAACATTGTATATTCAAAAGTCAGATTTTGAATAACTTTATTTATTTGAAGAAGAAAATGGTGGGGAGGGTGGTAAGCATGCTTGGTGGATCACCCTGTGTACTAAACACGTAGAAACCATCGTCTCTACACGTGAAAATAAATACCTCGAAAAATTCTCCAGATTATCCGTTTTTTAATAATTTTTCTCATCTCGTCCGATCAGTCCGCATAAAAGTCGTCGACGGACGGTATCGCATAAACGTATTGTTATTAGTATCGTACGGCGAAATAGTCAAACCGTGTCCGAGATTAGCGTCCACCCGGAAATTCATGGCCACGAAGAGTCGTGCAAATGCCACCGCCGGTTGGCGTGGCTGTCTGTGGCCGCGGTGGTGGTGGTGATGCTGTCCGCCGTCGCTAGTGCTGCAACCGACGCGCGGTCGTCCCCGTGAACGTCTCGCCGTGGCCGTGCGCCGCGCTGCGCTGTGCGTGTGCGTGTGCTGTGCTGTGCTGTGCGGCGGCGGTGGACGACGACGCCGACCCGCGCGCGCACGCACGCGAGCGACAGCGTCAGCGGTGGGAAGAAAGTTTCGCGCGCGCAGGGACGACAGTGGATAACGCGCGGGCGCCACTCGTCCAGGGCAAAATCTATAAGGGCCTCCACACCACCACCGCCATCATCCACTCCGCAGAACACTGCCCCCGCGGAACTCTACCATCACGCTCAAATCCGTCACCGTCACCCTACGCGGCGGTTTCCAACCGGCGGCCGACCCATGCGCAGTGCGCGCCACTCTGACTGGACAAAAACGAGTAGAAAATGATAGTTGCCGCGAAACTCGCGATTCCACCGCGCGCCGCCGTTTCAACGATATTATTTTATTTCTCTATATTTATCGCATATTGTATTTATATATGACGTCATACACGCGTGCTGCACGACGGCGTTCGATTTACAATAAAACTCAATTGCCCGCTCGTCACTGTAGGCCACACGCCGTTTTCGTGCGATCCACATACAATAATTAATATTTTATTGTATACGAATAATATAATATGTAGGGAAATCGAAAATAATAATTATATAAATTTTGATTTTAAACACCGCGTAAGGTCCACGCCGGCAGACCGGACCCTTTAAGCGTCGACGCTAATACCTACGTTTTGTTTTTTGTGCACACAGATGACACACGCTAGTGAACAATTTATATTTATTTAAGTAACACATGTTTAAGAAAAAAAAATTAGTAATTTATTGTCATACGCACCCATAAGTACAATGATATTACAACCTGTTAATAATAATAATTTATTTTATACCTTTAATAAAGTAATTACAATTTATAAGTGGGTCGATCGCTCGATGATGAAACCGTATAACAACAATACTTCAGAAATATAAATTATCTACAAACTATAAATATTTTTAAACCATCTTAGTGTCTTATTAGTTATTGTTTTGCAGGTTTAAAATACTTGTAGTAGTTAGTTTTTAATATATCGTAAGAACTAACTAAATAATCACTCGGAAGTATTATATAAAATTTATATAATACTTCCGATTTATATTATAAATACTAAAATACCACACTATATTATTTTTAATTAAATACTATACTAGCGAATTATTTATTAAAACATTTTTTATCATTTTTCACGTATTAAGATAGTTTTACAATCTGTACCTCTGCTGCTTCATAAAAGAACAAAACATCAGATAAATTAGAAAAACAACATATGAATTTAAACAGATTGAGAATGGAGAAAAAATAGATGAACCCAAGAGGTAGTAAATAGTTGCAATTCACATTTCATATTAAATAATTTATATTTTTGAAAAAAAAAGTATATTTTGGTTTTTTTTATTTATTTTTACGGCTTCCACAATAAAGTCATCAACCGAGAAAACAATTTGTGTTTTATATTTTATGTTGAATTATTATTATAAATGTTTATACAATGATGTGTGTGTTTTTTTTGTTTTTATTTTTTATTTGTCATCAACATTTAGGGTAGTTAAAAATTTAAATGCTCTGATTTTCGACATCGGCATCGCTTCTTAGTTTGAATCTAGTCTGTGCATTCGGGAAGTCAAAATTAAAAAATAGTAGATTGCGTGAAGCGTTGGAAAAAACAAAAAAAAATAAAAATGAAGAAAAAATGGGAATTTTTACGCAAAACCAATTTTTGTTAAAATTTATTTTAATTATTTGGTGTTGGTAACTCAAAATCTAATAATCGCAGACACTTAGAATTTTCAACAGATATTTATATCAACATTTTCCATATTATATTAAAACATTTTCGAAATATTTTGACCACTTTTGAGCTATTTATATAATTATATCTTTGAGAAATTATTCAAATTTTATAATTTTTTTTTAAATTTATTGTTGGCGAAAATTTTTTTTCACTCAGTAAAAAATAAAAAGGCTTAAAAATATAATGCAAGGTTCATGATAAGTTGCTTTAATAGCAGTTAAAAAATATTTAAGATACATAAGTTTCCATCAAAAAGTATAATGTACCTACCTTTAAAATAAACAATGGTCGCTTTGGTACTCATGAGACTCATTATAATATATTTAATTGGTATTTACCGTAGAAGTGCTATACTTGGAGCAGGTTTTTTACTTTGAGCAGAATTGTTTAGACTAATTAGTATTAGCAGTGGTGCCGAAGTGTTAAACATATCTATGACATCGTATAACCCCCTCCCCACCCTCATCCATCAAATCAAAATTTAACAATCAGCTGAAAATCAAAGCTGCACTCACATAATGCAATATATATTCATTTATTTTTAGTTTTTAGCTGAACAAATATTTAAATACATTTTTTATTCTGAGCGGAGCGATGAATTTATTGGTTTTACAATGGAGTGTGGTATTATTTTAAACATTTTTTTTGTCTGTGTACATTTTATTTAAATTCTAAATTGTATTAATTACGAACACAACAGGTACACATTAAGTTTATTATTTAAATTGCAAAAAAAAATCATATAGATATTAATTCTGAGGTTTTGTTAGTGAATAGTCTCCTCTTCACATATGATTCATATTTGTTTATACTGCCCTATGTTATCCTTATTATTTTTATTTTGTAAGCACATTGAATATATTTAAATTAAAAAAAGTATTGATATTAATAATAAACAAAGAATAACAATTTTAGCTATTTTGTTGTAAATTATTTAAAAATACCGTTCATACTGAATCTAAAAAATCTATAAAATATAGCCTATAATGTTAAATAGCAGTGGCTATTTATTAATTATTCGTACATCGTATTTATTCATCTTTATTGGTAAAATGCTGGATCCACAGCCGTACCTCAGTACTCCCCTTTTATCTACAAAATTACTATGACATCTCTCATAGATAAATTAGGTGATCGGTGCCACTCAGTGTTAGCAGAGTAGTTTTAATCAATTAATTAACTTTGTTAGATTTTTCATTTTATGCACAATATTTAGAATACTATCATGCTTAGGTTTTATCGATATCTCAAGTTAAGTTATTTATTTTTATAACTAAAAAAGTAGTATATTAGCATATATGATACCTTTTAGAAACTTGAATAACTGTGTTATAAATACTCATTTAACACTATATGTTGTTGGTATTTTTCGGCTATCTCGATTACTATCCCCGGTATTATACCAGCCAGAGTCTAGACTTATAGTTCCCAGTCTTTTCAATTCATAATGTAAAATGTACTATGTTTGTATAACGTTTATTATCAGTTATTATCAGTAATTGTACGAATCTTTTGTATACAATGGAATACTTTATTATGTTAATTAATTATCATTAACACTGTGCCATTATATACATTGAAAACCAAAAAAAACCTAATGTTAAATTATGTTTGTTTGTTCAATTTTAAGTCTGATTACCTACATTTATTATCTAAAAATATAAATGTATGTTGTATGGAGGGCCATCCTAAGGCTCACTCCCTGGGCCCCGCACCTTTTACTCCTTGTTTGGGCCCCGCGCTCACGTACTTGAAAAATCCTAAGTTTTCTTTTAATATAAAAATTTACATACTATAGGTAGGTAGGAGGACGTAGGTATACTACAAAAATTATTTTTATTTTTATTTGACAATATTATATTATTAATTGAATATAATTAAATGCAATTAGGTAAACGTGCAAACATTCGAAATAATTGTACAGTATACACTATGGTAATAAAAGTGAATAGTCTTCTATATAGTGTACTAAACAAATGAAGATGTGGAGCAACAACCAGATAACTCCGGAATTAATAACATCGGTATTTTAACCGGAAACTTTTGAAAATATTGGAACTAAAACCCTTTTACGATTTTTTTAGAAACCAAACCAGAACCTGTACCGATATTTGTTGGTAGAGAATTTTTAGGTTCAATCTATAATATTTTCAGAAAACGATAAAACATGAGCAGTCGTAAATAATTGAATACATTATATTGTTATTCGCTTTCCCGTTAACGGAATTGACCCATCGCCATGATTATTTCCCTATAGTTTATTTATATTTTTGAACGATGATATCTAAATAATGACGTTGATGACTAATAAAATGATTATTAAAACAATGAAACCGTCATTAATAAACGTATTAATCACCACATATTGTGACATGGACAAGTAAATATAATATACATTAATATATACATATACTTATTTAAATTTTAAATACCTATACAGTATGGTATACATATTAGTTATTACATAATATATGATGAATAGCTTATGAATAGTTTCTTATAAAAATAAAATAGCATATAACACCAAAAACTTCAGATAAGTATCAAATCATAAGTAGGTACTGACAACTGACCTATAGTATTAACATAAAATATGATTTTTATAGAAAAAACTCAATATATTGCAAAATTGCCATCATAAAATTTAAGTCTAAGTTTTTAAAACTTACAAGGGGAGGTCACAGACTCGCAGCTACGATTATAATGTAAGTTAATTAATAAACTATAGGGATTGCATGAAATGGATTCTATTGAGTAATGACAATTTATATCAATATAATTTTCAATCATAGAAATGTATGCATGTATACCTAAAGGCTCGTGTTTTCAGTTGTAAGCAAGCAACTAAGCGTCTAATCAAGTGACAACTACACATTTTCTGGTCTCATACTCTCATGCGCAATCTTTCAAAAGTGTATTTAAGCATACACACACACACACATTGGTCGTTCTTCGATATTTACACACGACGAAATGACCCCAAATTGTACATAATATATTCTGAATTGTACTTACTTTTTATGGTTTGCAGGTGAAAATTCATCTTTTATTTTGTTACTTGTTAAAGTAGAAGTATCTGTTGTATATTTCATTTCAGCTATTTTCCATTTTAAATATTTAATAACGTCGTATAAGTATAAAATATGATGTTAGCACAAAACGCTCGATATCGAGCAAAGAAACACGACTGTGATCCGTTAATTATACTCGTAACTATAGTACCTATTACCTATGGGCTTATATCATTAAAGTTTAAATTGCATACTAAAATAAAATTACCATCATTGTCGATAAAGTAAAATGTGAGATAAACTTCTTTAATGTAATAATTATTTTATTATTATTAAAATTCGATCGTTTAATTATGGTTTTTTTCATAAACGATTAAGTCCTTATAAGAAAATAGTTAAATTAAAATAAATAATATATCCAAATATTTCATGACTTCCCATATGTAATATTCCCATGCAGTAATATACTCGCGCCTCCTACAGGTCCACTGCCCATAGTCTGAGAAGTACTGTATTATGAGTTTATAATTTTATTATATCTAAACTATACATTTTAACGAAAAAAATAAAATTTCAAATCTACCTCACATAAAAAGTACAATAAATTGATTGTCGTTTAAATTAATTGTAAGTTATTTATTTAGTTCATTCTCGTATACATCTAATACAGTATGTATACGCCTTAACACACATTTTTCAAAAAAAAAAATTTTTCAATAATTTGAAAGTATTGTAAGCAATTATGGATTATTATTTTTTTTTAAATCTAGATTTGTATATAGAATTGTAAAATTTTGGACCAAGATCATGTATATTTAACCAATTTTAACTTAAATAATTTCCTAGACCCAGTTGTTACTTTAACAATGCAAAGGTGGGCATTAACTATAGTTAAAAAGTTATTATTTTTAATTCGTTAGTTAATTTTCTAATCAACTTATGAACTTAACTAGTTTAATTGTCAGTTGATAAATTTAGCTTATCCGAGTTGGTTTAATAATGATTCATCAAGGAAACACTTTTTAAATTTTTTGTTTTTATGATTTTATAGGTACATAAATCTGTATATATATAATGACTTGTCCTGGGTGATTCATCATCACCTAGCCGGAATTGCTGAAGCTATGGATATGAAATTTTCAGTAAATGTACTTATTACTATGTAGAGGCGCACTAAGAAAGGATTTTTCGAAATTCGCATTTAGAATTATTTAATTTTTTTTTAACTCGTTAAATTAAATTAGAATATAAATATTCGAAAATATAAGTTAAATTCAAAGTTAAAAGTTAGGCACTTTTCTTTTTTTTTAAATTAAAAAGTAACTTAACTTATTTAAAAATTAAATATACTATACCTAATGCTCACGAATAGCGTAATATAATATAGTACACCAGCTGAACCCGTGCACTTCGTTGCCCATTAAGTGTACCAACTATATGTGACTAAAACTTTGTTCAATTCGTCATTAAATATTCGGTGTATAAATTCAAAATTAATCTTAACTTTTCCGTTGCCCGGAATATAAAATCTGATTCGCAGCAGTACATTATCAGGTGGGCAATCTACCTGCGGTAGTACGTGCTGTATGTACGTTGGTGTATGATTTAACTCTAAAGTATCAAAGTTATACCAAGTTTGTCGTATTCTACCTATGGTGGATTTATATAATCAATTAATACAAAATCCTAACCTAACCTAACCGTACTAAAATCAGATGAATAAACGCAAACGCATACGAAAAAATTCATTCTAATCGGTCGAACCATTTAAGAGGAATTCAGTCACAACACACGTACAGTAGAATTATTGCGCTTAGCAACACATTCTGCGATTCATTTTTATATTATATGAAATCAACAAACGTGCCCGATTAACCAATTGCAACCAATATAATATAATGCACTGTTGCGCCACTGGTGTATTTTTGACATACAGATTTGAGATTTCCTACCTTTCCGGTGGATTTTCCTAAAATTTTATTTCGTAAAAACCTTCTGGCAGTTATACGAACATCTTAAAACAATTTGAGCGAAATCGGACCAGCCGTTCTCGATTGATGAATTGTTATACGTTTTTGTCTCCATTTTTATATAGGTATAAGATTAATTGGAAAAAATTTAATCGAAATTATGTAACACGTTATAACTTATAAGTAAAGTAACGTCGTTACAGTAGGTGCCTATACGGCTATACCTAACCTATAGCTACCTAACTTGTTACACTTACTTTCATTGAACACTGAAAATAAGTACCTGGTACATTTTGTTTAGCATATTCAGTAATACGAAATTTAAGCTGTTTTCAACAATTGATATTATGTGTTTTACCTATTGTATAAAAAAAAAACCAAATTTAACCATTCCTAAATAAGTCAGTCTTCTTCCCAGAGGTTTAATCTTCACACAAACATTCATAGCAAGCGTGCACTCCGTTGTCCGTAAAAAAATGCAACTCAAAAAATTATGATTGTTCAACTTTTTTTAGGTGTAACTTGCTGCAATGTTCTATAATTTGATTTGGTGCTAACTTGTACCTGATTTGCCCAAATAACCAATAGAAACCAATAATAAATAAATACTAATTTCTACTGTAGACTGTAACCAATGGCAACTATTTAAAAAATAAATAAAAATAAAATTTCCAATTTCCATCGTGAACCTAAATATCACTGTTTGAGCACCTCTTTAAAATGCGAATTTCGGGTACAAGCTAGCACCAAATCCAAGGTGGATATATATATCCACCTTGACCAAATCAAATTATTGAACATTGCAGCAAGTTACATCCAAAAACAGTCGAACAATCATAATTTTTTTAAGTTACAATTTTTTACTGATAACGGAGTGCACGGGTTCAGCTTGGTATGAATGTTTGTGTGTAGATTAGACCTCTGGAAAGAAGATAGATTAATTTAATAAGGACTAAATTTGGTTTTTTTTATTCATTGGATTTTAGTACGGTTAGGTTAGGTTAGGATTTTGTATTAATTGATTATATTAATCCACCGTAGGTGGAATTAAGTAAAAACGACAAACTTTGTATAACTTTGATACTTTAGAGTTAAATCATACAATTACGTGCAAACAGCACGGGGTCCGTAGGTAGATTTCCTACCTGATAATATACTGCTGCGAATCAGAATTTTTATTCTGGGAAATGGAAAAGTTAAGATAAGTTTTGAACACCATACACCAAATATTAAATAATGAATTGAAAAAAGTTTGAGTCAAATAGAGTTGGTACATTTAACGGGCAACGGAGTGCACGGGATCAGCTAGTATTAATATAAAAATAATACAAAGATTTCTGTTATTTATTTTGATGATATAATTTTGTAGGTATTAGCTGGATAACTGAGCTTAGACCGTGTGCAGTTTTTTTTTTGAGTTTTTTTTTTTTTATATTACTGCAGGTAGAGATTGAGATCATTACAAATATAATAATTGTTAGTTAAGTCACGTTGATTTGTTAAAAATAGTTATTCCTGGGTAGGTACTCTTCTAAAAAATTATTAGGTGCAAAGTAGGATTTTCCTTTATCTGCCAAACGAATCTATGGTAACCATTTATATACAAGCAAAATACTATAATTACATAATTATAGCTATTGTCTATTAATATTATAATCTGCAACCAATGGCAACTGTAAAAATTTTTTTAATTTTCACACTGAATCTCAAAATCCTTGTCTGAGAAAAGTGAATTTTGAAAAATCTTTTCTTAGTGAGTTTTTACAATTTCTTCTACATCATAAAACGAAACTACTGACACAATTTCATACTCATAGCTTTAGTGGTTTCGGTTACGTGATGATGAATCCATCAGTCAGGGCAAGTTATTTTATATAATAATATAGATTTTAGTAGATTAGTAAGGCATAATATTATATGAACTTAAATTACTATATTTGATATGAAATAATTAATATTTGTTAAATTATTAATTGAGATGTGTATATATTTAATAAACATGTAAGTAAAATATGTATAACTAGCCGAACCGTCACAGCTTCGCCCGTGATTGGTTGTTTATTTTGCTCCCAGACGATGAGATGTATAATTATTTATTTAAACTTTATCGTTTAATGTGATCGGCGAGTAAATATAAAAATGGTGAATGAAAACGTATTGAAATGTTTCTTGCGCTATTAATGATAAATATATTTTTACTAAAAAAAGCTGATCCCGTGCACTTTGTTGCCCGTTAAATGCAGTGTTCGGAACGTTCACTAAAAAAATGAACTCGTTCACGTTCACGTTCGTGTTTTTTTTTCAAACGAACGCGTTCACGTTCATTGGGTCATTCATTTATTTTTTATACATTTTTTTTATGAATCAATTACCTGCTGTAAAGGCTCAGTCAAACAGAGGGTGACTTTTTGTCCGGCAATCAAAAAATGAATTCGGACTTTTTGTACCCGGACTTTTCGTCCACCTTGGTTTATGGGTACGCGGACTGCGGCGAGCAAGCGGTCTTTGTCTTATTTTACAGTGTCCGCGCGGGCAGCTCACTTTCTGTTTGACCGAGCCTTTAATATAAAAGCCTATAAACATATACAACTCAAGCCAAAAATAAAAATACTATTTAGACTTATATATAATATAATTAATAATATTAATATTCGGTGTATGGTGTTCAAAACTTATTTTTACTTTTCCGTTGCCCAGAATAAAAATTCTGATTCGCAGCAGTATATATCAGGTAGGAAATCTACCTGCGGTAGATCGCGGACCTCTAGTTTGTACGTTAGTGTATAAGTCAACTCTAAAGTATCAAAGTTATATCAAGTTTGTCGTATTCTACCTATGGTGGATTAATATAATCAATTAATACAAAATCCTAACCTAACATAACTACTAATATCAGATGAATAAAAAAAACCAAATTTAACCATTCCTAAATTAGTCTGTCTTCTTTCTAGAGGTTTAATCTACATTAAATATTCATACCAAGCTGAACCCGTGCACTCCGTTGTCCGTAAAAAATTGCAACTTAAAAAAATTATGATTGTTCAACTGTTTTTGGGTGTAACTTGCTGCAATGTTCAATAATTTTATTTAGTGCTAGCTTGTACCTGATCTTCCCAAATAACCAATGGAAACAAATATTAAATAAATACTAATTTCTTCTGTAGACTGTAACCAATGGCAACTATTTAAAAAATAAATAAAAATGAAATTTCCAATTTCCATCATGAACCTCAAGATCCCCGTTTGAGCACCTCTTTAAAATGCAAATTTCGACAAATCCTTTCTTAGTGCGCCTATACATAGTATTAAGTACATTTACTGAAAATTTCATATCCATAGCTTCAGCAATTCCGGCTAGGCGATGATGAATCACCCAGGACAAGTCTTTTTATATATATAGATATAGGTGCACTGTACTTTATGATAAAAGTTCAATAAAAATATTCATTAAAATAATTATAATTATTCCTAAATTATTTAGGAAATTAGAAAGAACGCAGTCATTCTTAAGGTGATCCACATACTTATTAATACAAGTAGATTAACTTTTTTTAAACTGAGTTAAGATAATATTATTTTCCATATTAACTTTCAAATTATTGAATTAAAATTATACAACTCATCGATATAGAACTTTACTTAAGATAATTATTTTCATTATAACTTGCCCATCTTTGCTTTAATGATACATGCAAGATAGGTATCTATATAGTTAAATATTTAAATACAGAGTATAATAAAATAATTTTAAAAGTTTTTATTTCAAAATTGGTATTTACATAGAGGTATACTTTATACAATATACATTAACCATCATTACTGTGTTAGCACTTACTGCAGTGTACCATTATATAAGTTATGAATTGAATTGATTTTTACAGTTCAGAATAATTTAATCTGAGCCCCTTTTGTTTTAGGTAGATTGTATAAAAAAGATTTCTATAGCGTAAATGAAAACTATTCATACTACGCGTGTTTCAGAAAACGCTCGGCCGCTTGGAATATTTCCCTCGTATGTGTACAATATTCACCCTTCGTCTGCTATACTGTTGTTGATTTTTTCTCTTTATGATGATTGGGGCGAAAGTGCTTTATGTTAGATGTGGGGGTCTACGAACACATGCTCTAACTGTGGTTGTTGTTTCCATCGAATTTATTATAAAACGAGAATATACTATTATATAAAATAGGGAATTCGCAGTTTATAATCTAAAATTGTATACATTTTATAACGATGGTAAAACTGCACATGCACGATGCACTCATGAAAATAATATTACTATGTTCGCGATGGTGTGTATTTTCTATAACCATAGTCGTATTCATAATTTCCATCACACCCCTACGGTGCTAAATTTCTTTTTTTGTCACACTCGTCCTTATATAAATCTCAATTTTCGACAATAAAATAAATTGTAACAATAATATATATATTAATATGTTATATTATGATAAAATAGGTAAAACAAACGCAACATACAAAAATCATTACGCTCAGAACGTTATGATTTTCAGTTCAACATTACTTTATCAGTAGGTATATAATTTGAGGTAAATGAAAAATTGTTCCTAACAAGAATAAAATATTTGTTAAAAATGTAAAAATACACCTTTATAATATTATAAAAATTACTAAAAAGTTCCACCCATGGTGATCGTTCTACCCCATAGTGTGCCCCTTAAGGCCTTAAATACACGTCTTTGGTACCATTGTATAATATTGTATATGTTATTTATTTATTACTAAAAACGGGTAAACCCAGTATTAGACATAAGTATAATTTATTAATTATTATATACATACAAATATACAATATACATAATAGCAATTCACAAATGGTTTCCCATTATAGTAAAAGACGCATCATCCTGACAAGAACGTTGGTTAAAGTCTAAAGAACAATAAATTGGTGGTAACTGGTAATATTATATTATATGAGACTATAATAAGGCACAATTGACGGGAATGAAAGGAAGATACCCAAAATTAACTTAACATAAAATATAAACTTGGGTGCATATCAATAATTCCCCGAAAAAGTCCTTGGATAAAAGTCAAATTTGCACGAGCTGTTGGACCTGGAGTATATGGGACTGGCTATTTTAGGGACTACTCGCGGTTATCAATATTTTCTTTAAAATGTACGAATAAAATATCTATCATGGTTATCCGCTTGTGAGTAACGTAAACCACTCGGATGTTGGACGAATAATTCAATAAGGTTAGATTGAAAATTATATATGAAATAATTTTTATTTTTTTTATTTGAAAAACTGCAACAAATTAATATAATTATAATTTATAGCTACAAACCGTGTGAAAAATATTTTTATGATGTACCTACTTACCGACTTCTGCAGTTGTGGAACTATTGTGAAAAATTAATAATTTAAATTATTATCATTTATCATACGTGTATACTATATAGTTAATAAAATCAAGTTATATTCTTTAATCAATACCTACACAAGAACCTAAACATATATATACTAATTAGATTTTAAATATTATTATTACTTTTTTTTATTTATTAACCCGCAGAAACTTATTAGACCATTGGGTGGTTTTTTTACTGTGGGAGAGGGTACTGTAGATTTAAACACGTGTGTTTGTTAGTTTGGCAGAATTTTCTAGTGGGCACCCGTAGGTATCTGTCATGCCCGGGTGGAGGATGGCGGACTCTCTCTCCAGACACCGTGACTGCCCAAAGAGAAGTGCCGTCTGTGGCCGGATTTCGAACCGGTGACGGTGCGCGTCGCAACCGACGCCGTAGTCCACTAGGCCACTCCATCCCCCTAAATGTTATTATGTTTATACAAATTACTAATCAAATAGCTAATAGGTTGTTATCAAGGAATACTTACTTAAAAAATAAATTATATTATTAGTAAATCATAACCAAAAGTTGATTTAACATTATGCAATACCTATATTATAATTTATAATCATTTAATCCTTTGATAAAATATTGCATAGCTTAAAAAAAAACAGATAACCCTATATCTTTTGGTATAGCAATAGTTCAATTGCTTCGGTATTGATTATAGACAAGTGGCGCCCGGCTGTTATTTACACAATTCCTAGAACTATATAAGTGGAACATAAAAACTGGATTTAGTTCTAGAATAAAAAGCAAGGACTCTAAAACCAATTTGTAATAAAAACTCTCAAAAACAATTTATGGTAGCGTTTATCAACTTGTACAGTATACACGAATACATCATTACATCAGAATACTTCTGACGAGTGACTAACCATATGTCCATACTAGACCAATAGGTTGAAACATCTGAGGTAAACGTATAAATAAAGCCCATTTTATAACCAAACATGTGAATGCGAAATGGCTATGTTGTTTCTCAAGTTTATATCGATTAGCGGTTTGGACCAGACTGAGATGGGGTCCAAACCATAGACCCAAATTCTAAAATACCAATGCATTGGCGCAACTAGACCAATATTTTTAGGGTTGCACGAAATATAAAGATATCCTGTAAATTTCCCCTTAACACTGTATATATATTAAGTACCTATTAACAATAATTTCAAATGTATATTTATGTACTATCTATATTTTTGTGAAACAGTAACGGTAAATTGTATTTATTTAAATTACTACTAGTTCAGACTTCTGGACAACGTAGTCCACCTCTCCTATCTCAATTAGATCCTAATCAATAATGACATTACAATTGTTTTTATTCAGTCGACTGTTGAGTAGGTACTTTTTAACTATGACTGATTTAAACTAGAATTAGAATAGCTTTAAACAGGAAGACTTAGATCGTTAATTTGTTATTAAGTATAGCTTTGTTTTTTTTTAACATTCAACTATGGACGTAAATACAGGGGCAGCCTTAATGGATAGCTATACCTACTTGGTATACATTTTTTGTATCGTGTGTTGGTCACAAAAACAATATAAACAAACGTACACAAACAAGTTATTCATATTTATTATTATAATAATTAATAATAGATATGCTGGCTCAATAGTATGCTGCCTAGTTATTAATATTTTTATAACGTTAGTTTTTACTTTCGTTAATAATATTTATATTTTTCCGATTACTGTTATAATTTTTATTTTCTAAAAGTTTTTTAATATTCTTTTTAACTTTTTCAAGTTTCTTTTCGTTTGTGAAGTATAAGTTCCTTTTATTTTAAACATAAAACAATTACATTTTTTAGATTCATAGACGTATACGCACTTCAACAATGAATGCAATTATTAAAAAAGGATTATATCTCTCAGGCCACAGATCTGAATAGGTACTGAAATATTTTTATGCACCTGCAATATTTCAACACCCATCAAGCTTTATAGAAAAATTATTATGTCCAAGTGACGATAAGGAATTATTTTGATATAAGTCTTGGTCGGTGCATAAGTAAGCTAAACTATAGATGCCTAAACCAAGTAAGATGCTTTTATGTATTTTGTAAAAAAAATTTATTTAATATTGTTGTCTCCTCATTACTTCATCTCCACACCAAATACATCACCCACTATCGCCGGCCGGCGTCACACACACAAAATCAACACTTTGTTCCAGGACCGTAAAAAAGTGTTTATTAATGAGTTTCACGATATTTAAAACCGATTGAATGAAGAGCTCCAATAGGAATAGTGAGTGGTAGGTGACTTAGAAATAGGATTTTGGTAATTTGAATATCTAATTAATAATTAAATAAATTATAATAATATATTATAATATCACGAAAATATGATAAATATAATAATAATATACCTAGTTATAGTTATAATATTATTAAGACAGTGTTGAATTTTAGTTAAGGATCGGGGGATATCATCCTAAAATTTAAAACTACTGTATTTTTACTCCTCTTGGACTTATAATGCTATGTGACGAATATAAATTACTAGGCACCAGTAGCTTAGCTCGCCTTTTCAAAGGCTGAAACACACTAAAATTCAACGCTATAGTAAGCCGAAAATGTGCGAATGCCGTGCTGCGAGAAAATTAAAAATTTTAAATTAAAAACTATTCGGCTATTCAACGTTAAATTCGATATTTGTTTATTTATATTAAAACATGTTTTATTGATGTATAAATAACGAAAAATGTTATACGAGAGAAGTGCAGTTTTCGCTGTACCGATCTATGTAAATCACAATATTATTGTAGTCGACGGCGTTCGTGTGTTCTCGCTTGCGATGTGGATTAGGCCTACAGGGGACACCACAATAAAAAAAACGCGCCACGCATAATACCTCATGCTTTTAAACGACATGGATGATGTGTCGATGTGATAAAATGTCATTTAACCAGCATAGGTGGTGTGGAAACTTATGTGACGATGCAGTCATCCTATACATCAAGTACATTGAAGTACCTAATATATAGATAAAACAAATAATAATAAGATTAAAAACTTGTATAATATAAGATCGCATGGTAGAAATTAATGAAATATACTTTTGGAGTGATACAGATCACAGGTGGTTTAACCACAAATTTACGTATCCTCGCAGGCTAAAGAAATAATCGGACGCTTCCCTTGATCCCTTCATGACAAAATCACATTAAAAAAAATCATTTTTTTCCAAACATCAGTGTGGTGCCATTTGTAAGACGCGCAGGTATGTAAAAAATTGAAAAAACAAATATTTTTTGATACCTATTATATTCAATAATCAATACACTTCAATAACAAATCATAAACAAGGAGACAATCTCAACACTCAACGCGCTCACATTCATATAGGCAGTCTTCCATCCTGCCAAAGATATAGAAAAAATGTCGTTATTCTGTGTTCAAAGTTATTTCGTCAACTGATAATATAATACTATACTATACTAATACTATACTGTTGTTACACAAATAAGTAATACCTACGTGTCTGTGACCCGTTCTGTACAACACATCAAATAAACTAAAGATTATTTCATAATGCTATGTTATAGTTGGGAACATGTCAATAGCGAAGTACCTACATATTTTATTCTTCAATATACAATATATATAGGTATAGTACAACATTTTTGTCTTTATTGATCATTTTTATTTTTTATTTCAAAATAATCATAATATAATGGTAAAAGTCTTTTATTATTTGGGGGTGCACTTTTTAAACTGGGGCGTGCACAAGTCCCCCCAGATCCCTAGTTGCGTCATTGCACCGATGCATAGTAGAGTGCGGTAAGACAATTTATGTCTGATGTGAATTCAGCACAATTCGCTTTTAAATACCAAATTACTTTTAAGTTTTAAGGCTTTCATATAAAATATACATGGATATCATATACAGTTATGATTTATTATATACTAATAATATTATGTTTATATCCTACTGGATGACTTATCTTACATTTGTTTTCTATATCATCACGGAGTGCCACCACATAGGTGTAACTATTATTTTGTTTACTTTACAAAATGTAAAACAACAATACTTCGGTCTGTTACGTGTGCTGAAGTGTTCCGCTAGTATTATATATAATACAAATATTACAGAAATATAAAAAATTCATTATAGGTATTGTGTTTATCATAAATAAAAATTATTTATTATATTAATAATAATTAAGGAATGTGATGATTCAATTATAATTCAATGGATAACATTTTGTTCATTGAAAGATAGTACCTACACATATTTCTTTGTTACAATAACTATTAATTATTGTTTTATTATTATATTTTATAAACAATAATTATTTAGCAAATAGAAAAAATTAACATAAAGTATTATTTTTTAATAAATTAAACTCGTTTTATGACAATTTAATAATTTAACCAAGCATTAAATATTGTTGATATATAATTATATTTTAAATAATAACGATATGATTTTGAAGTAGAATACAAATTTTAAATTATACAATGAAACATGTGTACATTATGAATGGTCTTTAAGTATAATAACAAGTAGATAGAACTAACGCAAGATTATTACAAAAAGAAATATTACTTGGCTGCATTTTAAAGTGGAAATGAAAACGAATTAATGAACTTTAATATGAATAGATATGTATTTTTGTTATAATAATTTATTATATATTACACACACGTGCGCATAAGGCATAAATGTAAATGTAAATAAATGTAAATTTATGCATAAATGTACAGTTTATAATTTATATTATTATATTATTAAATTATATACATATATATGTACTATATTGTATATACTAAATCATAATTTAAAAAAATAAAGGTATAGGTAATGTGATATGTCTAATTTTGTCGTGGTACGATAAAATAAATAATTTAATGATATATAATATCAGTTATTATTTAATAAGATTAATAAATTCTATCTCGTAGAATAAAATTTGAGTCAACGGGTGTCAAAAGAAATTCAAATTCAGTTTTCAGTTGTCCCTCGAAGTCGATTTGAAATTGCTTGACCATCTTTAAAACAAAGTTATAATTTATTAGTTGTTATTTTCAACACGACGTAAATTTTATATTTTGCTGACCTTTGCTAAGACAATTTGGAGTTCTAGATCTACGAATCGCTTGCCTGGACACATTCGTTTGCCACAACCGAACGGTGCGACCAAAAATGGTGATTTTTTCGCCAACTCGTCCAGCCACCTTTCCGGTCTGTACGAGGTCGCGTCTTTGAAATTGTTTTCGTCCAAACACGCCAACCCCGTGTGCAACAACACGACGGTCTAAGTAAAAAAATATTCATATGCTCGTAAAATAATAAATATTTAAAAAAAAACATGTCATCAAAATATTACCCCTGGCGGCAATCTGTAATTATCGTATTCTATTTCCGATTCCAACACTCTTGCAATACACGGAGCGGTGGGTTTAAGCCTGGAAAACGCGATATGAATAAATAACTATAATTGTTTTTATCATAATATATTAACGAGATTACCTGTGGGCTTCGATTATACACGCGTTTAAATATGTCGCCTTGTGTAAATGTTCTGAGGTAATAGGTGTACCCGCCGGAGCCAACAGTGATACCTCGTTGTATATTTTTTCCTGTACTTCCGGATGTTTGGCGACCAAGTACAATATAAACACCAGGGTGTTTCCCAACTAAAAAACGCGCGTACAAAACATTATTATATGTATTTTCATATTTATATTTATCGATTCTCATGCAGGATGTATATATCAATGTCAGTGTATTGTGGTGTAAATGTAACAAAGCAGTAATCTGCACTCGTCTTCTTAAATGTGTTGCAAGACACGGCGGGAAACTCAAATATAGACAAACTATTCAAAGGACACTATAGTATAAACTATGTTACGTATATGTACGAAAATACGTTAATACCTCATATACCTATGTGAAAAATACTAATGTTATGAATATTTTTAAAAATGTTAGCACATTACATTGATTTTCCTGAAGGTATGTCCTGGAATTTCTTACCGCATATTTTATACGGAAATAAACAACAATTCTTATCGACTGCGTTTATATTATCACCTATCAGAAATATAGTGCCACAAAAACAAAATGTTAAATACATTTTATCCGAGCCTCTTCCCACACACCTATTTGCAAAAATGGTATTACTATAAATATGCATAAACATTTAAGAATTCAACATTAATTGTCTTTTTTGGTTACCAACATTTAAAGGTTAATTGTTAGAGTTAAAATTGTGTGTGGCAGACAAGGGAACAAATGGTGATAAACTAAGAGATCGCAATCATGCATTGTGGAAAACATTGACGCCCAAAAATGTCGTCTCAAACAAAGTTATTTCATGAATCGTCATCAAATGAATATCGATATCCAATGATACAAGAATATGTAATTAATATTATGTGTTATTTAATATTATAAACAATAAAATATGTCAAAACGTATTAAAATAATAATAAAAACAGAAATTTACAAAGTGTTATGTTATGTTACCGTTCCAGTTTGAGATACACCGTGGCGTGGTATAACTCTATAATAATGTACCTAGGTATTGTTTTCGTTTCACCATTTGTTAGAATTCTAGTACTGCGCATTGATTGTTATTATTAATGTATGCACTTAGCTACAACTGCAGCACTCGAAATAAACTATTATTATTATTATTATCACTATCGTTTATTATAACATTGTCGTGAATGTGAAAGATACGGTTGTAAATAATTATAGTACTCAGTTTGAGATATTAAATATAGGTATATTACTGTTTTTATTCCGGCGGCGATGTAATCGATAATGGCGGCTTTCTTGTCTCTGTTGTCCAACTCTGACGCCTGTAGTATAGACACGAACACGCTGCGGACGTCCGTGAAAGACTGTTGTTCGTCGATCAACGCTGACTCTACGAATTCGGACACGATGCTACAAAAATACAAACAATTCCCAACATGTTTATTCGGATCGTATAAACGTTTTACTTTTCTAAAAAATTGCACTTACTCGTATAGGGCGTCCTCGCTCGCTACGAAATCCTTGTACGCCTTAGTTGGTATCAACTTCCAAAGTGGAAGCCCATAAAACGCTTCTTGCGACGCTCTGAACTGACTGGTCACGGAATCGGCCAAGCGTGTAGCCGTCTCGCTAACCTCTCCGTCCAAAAATCCGATCCTCCTGCCCAAAATTAACGTACACGTGCCTACGGTGGATAACACGTCGCAATGAAAATCGTAATTATATTAAATTGCTTATTGAATGACGACTGACACCTGCACGGTCTACACATACTTTCCAGTCCCATTCTGTTACAATATCCTTCGAATCCTCTGACAACGTTATTGCCATCTCTCGCTAGGGAAATCAGATTATTAAAATCGTCTGCGAGCTGGTTAACTTCTGGCAAAAAACGTCGAATTGTCCTAGGACTTGTAAGTTCTGGCGTCAATTTATTTCGTAGCATCGCCCAAACTTCACCTTGTCTGTAACACGTTCGTGTACATACTTGTAATTATTGATTAGTAATTAGTATAATAGTTATAAAGGTACTGCAGATTATATTATTATTATGTTGAAAATATTAAATAGGTAGGTAACTACAATAATATACAACTCTGAAGAATTTACATTTCTCGAAACGAAAATAGGTAATCGTGATTCAATTCATGACTTGATGTTTATATTCTGTAAAAATAAATTATCATATCATATCGTATAATATCGCATCATATTGTCGAATTTTCAATGTATACAAAACATTTTCAAGCACATTTTATAATCCTAAATTTGAAATTCAAACCTGTGTTCTCGTGGGATTAAAATTAAGTACATTAAATTCGATTTTATCAATATGTATAATATTTATACACAAATACGTACTCGTTAACAAGTCCTGTATTTGTATAGCGATCCGGACGGGACTTTCTGTAGTTAGCTGTTACTTCGTTTGGAGGTCGGATAGGGTATTTTCCACTTTGTCTAAGTACCCTTTCGATGAAATCTCTGTTTTTGACACTTATAACTGGTATGTTCCACAATGCTTCTTCGCAAATAATATCGCCATACCGGTTAAACATGTCTGTAAAATTATTAAAAACTGATAATTGATGTAGGACGATCAATGCAACGAAATATGATCTACCCCAATATTCATAGGCATAATTATGGATCAGGGAGGCTAGAAATATAGATTCATACGTTTTAACATAATTTGTTATAACTACGAGGTTAAGTTAGGAAATATTTGGGAGTCTTAACATTTTCTTGGGGGTAAGGCCTTTTAAGCTAGCCCCAAATTTACGCCTTTGCCAATATTTACACATCAAAAGTGTCCTAAAATCATAGTTTTTAATTTTTAAGTAATGAATGATGATAAATCTGTACGTTAATTGGGTTTTTATTTGGGCCTAGGTAGTAGGTTTACTACAGTGTTTAATGTATTTTTATTGAATTAAATAAATATGCTTAGAAAATAATGTAGGCACTAAATATATGGTATAATATGACTTTCCTAATATTAAAATTTAAAGTCTTAATAATTATGATTAAAAATTAAACTAAAGTTTGTTAGTAGTTATAAAGTTATAACTTAGGTTATTGCACTATTCATTAGATTGAAAAATAAATTCTAAATAGGGACTGCTTTGCTAAAATAATAACAATTGTTAATTTAATAGCATCAAGAGCTCAATTTAAAATTATTTAAAGAAATATAACACAAAACAATATTGGTTAAACAAAAGTTTCACTTTAAAGTGAAGTTGTGTTTATTTAATTATGAAATCTTTCCGATTAACTATACGAATATTTAACCGAATGTAGGTATACTGTATAGGTAATATACATAATGTTAAACTTACTAGTCTTAAGACAATATGGTGTTTCTTACCAAAAGTTAACCAGCTAGTAGACCGCGATTTTAATAACCTGATTTCCCAAGTGGTTCGAGACATCAATAGTGTGGTCAAAGGATTTGAAGCATATTTCAACAGAATGGGGCTTGAAAGTTCGTGTGGTCTGACCGTGCAGATGGCAGTCGTTATATAATAATAAGCAATATAATAATTGCGATTTTCGCGACGTGTTGTCCATCGTATATGTTGATTTCGGGCAGAAGAAACGGATTTTTGGACGGTGATGTAAGCTAAACGGCCACGTGCCTGGCATACTCCGTGACAGTCAGTTCCGAGCATCACAGGAAGCGTTCTACGGGCTCCCGCTCTGCAAATGAATACCGACCAGGGCGTACAAAGAAT
The DNA here is from genome assembly GCF_005508785.2 of Acyrthosiphon pisum. Taxonomy (NCBI): domain Eukaryota; kingdom Metazoa; phylum Arthropoda; class Insecta; order Hemiptera; family Aphididae; genus Acyrthosiphon; species Acyrthosiphon pisum. The sequence goes on along the minus strand of NC_042495.1, from coordinate 8,753,592 downwards.
TCGTAGCGAGCGAAGACACCTTATACAAGCAAGTAAGACTTGTAGAAAAGTCAAACGTATAAACATCCGAAAAAACACGTTGTGAATTGTTCGCATATTTATAGAATGTCCGAAATCGTGGATTCGGCGTTGATCGACGAGTAACAGACTTGTACGCAGCGTATTCATGTCTATTACTACAGGCGTCAGAGTTGGACAACTGAGACAAGAAAGCCGCGATTATCGATAACATCGCAGCTGGAATAGAAACAGTAATCCCAATATTCATAGGCGTATAAATATGGATCCAGAGGGGCTAGAAATATAGATTAACACGTATTAACATAGTCTATTATACATACGAGGTTAAGTTAGAAAATATTTGGGAGTTTCAGGATATTTTGTGGGTTAAACCCTCCCCCACAATTTTAAGACTTTGCCAATATTTACACATCAAAATCATAGTTTTTAATATTTAAGTAATAAATGATGATAAATCTATACGTTAATTGGGTTCTTATTTGGACCTATAGGTAGTAGGTCTACTACAGTGTTTAATGTATGTTTATTGATTTAAATAAATATGCTTTGAAAACAACGTAGGTACCTACTAAATATATCGTATAATATGATTTTCATAATATTATCATTTGAATTCTTAGTAACTAAAATAAAAAATAAAATTTAAGTTTGTTATGCATTTATTTTAGTATTGTTTTGTTTTATATATTTAAAGATTCTTAGGTTATTGCACTATTTATTAGATTGAAAAATAAATTCTAAATGGGACTGCTTTGCCAAAATAATAACCATTGTTAATTTAACAGCATCAAGAGCTCAATTTAAAATTATTAAAATAAATATAGTTAACACAAAACAATATTAGTTAAACAAAAGTTTCACTTTAATAAAACTTAACAACAGAACAATTATAGTAACGTGTATTTAATTTGTTTTTCTCATTAAATTTGAATAAGTATTACTGTTACTAATTTAAACTAAACTTCTTTTGATTATCCTGTGGAGATGTGTTAATTTAATTATGAAATCATTTCGATTATTAAACGAATATTTAACCGAGTGCGTTCTGTATAGATAATAAACTAATATAGATAATATTAAAGATAATAACTTGGAAATAGATGCTAAGATAATTTATATTGTACATCAATCGTAATTAAATTTGTTAAAAACTTATATTTTATCATCATGAATATTATACATGTTAAATTATAGTGTTGCTTTACTCAAAGTACATATTATATTAATTATTATACTCATATTATGCTGGTAATAAAGTTTTCCCTTCAATCGCGTTCGGGATTCCTAACTGTGCATGGGCCCCAAATTTAATCCAAAATAGATAATATGACTATTGACTATATTATTTTTTTTATATTATGCTTTATTGTTAAAATGTACCTTCGTATGCCAAGTGAACGGCATTCAGTTTATACAAGCAAAATTTCCAATAAATCCACCTGGTTCCAAAAAAAGGCAACGCCCTTGGTCCTGGAATATCCGCAATTGTTTTGTATATTTTTTGCTGAGCATCTGAAAAAATCATTATTTGTGTCAATGACTCGAGCAGTAAAGCATTGGCCTTGTACAAACAAATCTAACTCGATCCAAAAACCCAAAACGTCTATTATATTCGTTTTAAACTGACTATATTGTAATTATACCTATACGTCTGATTTTAAAACACTATAGTCACATCTCAATTAAATTTATCACTTTTAACCATAATATGAACTATAAGTCTAAAGTGTGAATATCGTTATTATCGTTATAAACTATTGTAGTCATACCTATTGTAGTCAGACCTATTGTAGTCATACTAGGTGACTATATAAAGGAGATCGAGGCTAGTTGTCACACGGGTTGGTTGTCACAATGTTAATAACTCTGAAACTAGACGGTATTTATGTTTGTTATAATATATTATAGACTTTAAATTGTACTGTACATTATCACAATGAAAATAATCATTTTTATCTCGGCTATGGGCTGACTGTACCTAGTCATATGACAAATTATTTAAAGACGAAAAAAGTAAATTTTAAGTCTGTGAGTAATTTTTTACCGTAAATGTGTTTAATATTTGCCATTTATATACTATGTCGATATCTAACAACAACACTGTAATTGTTAACTTGTGTATATTTTGAGGTGTAATTTTCGTTTGTATTGAAAAGTAATATAACTCTTAAAGTTGATTTGTTATCAAATAGGTATAGCAGGTTGGGATTTGTTGTCACAAATTACGAGATGCTGGTTATCACGCCATGTGTTTAAAAAGTTCAAACTAAATATATGTTTAAATTTGCTACATTTTATTTCATTATATTGGTGTTTTTTATTTATAGATTTAATTTTTTTGTATCAAGTAATTCTAAATTTGTCACAAATTTAACATTGATAACTAAAAGTTTTATCTAAACCTGGGACTACTAACACCGTGGCCCATGATGATATCGTCACAACCAACCTATAGAAGCGGGGTAGATTGTCACAAATTTTATTTTTTTTAAATAATTTAAACTTAATATTAGTGTTTTGTTTTTATAATATGTTTCAAAGATGGTATATGTTGAAATGTTGAATAATGGAATAATGTGACAAACAGCACTTTAAATACTTAGTAAAAATTGTGGCAACTAGCCCCGGTCTCCCTACACACCTAATAGGTATCTATTTAAGTTAAAAATGGTAGGTATTGAAACAATATTTACTACGACAATGCAATATGTATAGGACTTTTACAAAGAATTATGATAATTTGACTATACATTTATATAATAATGTATTACAATTTGTAAATACAAGATTTATTAAATTAGTAACGAAATGATGATACACTTTTTAGTATTATTAACTATAGGCGGATACACATACGCATTGTATATACCTACGTAACTCCACAACAACCAAACAATTATTTTCTAATAGTGGTGTTTGATTTATTATAAAATTAAGTAACAGTTTAAGTGTATTGTTAACATTTTTACAACATTAAATATTAATTTCCAGTGTAATCTATATTTTATTAATATTATTGGGTTCATCGGAAGTAAGATGTATAATGTATATATATTATATTATTATATACGTCTATATACTTATAGGTTTGTATAGTATTGAAAAAGTTAAAACATTAATGAACTACGAATTAGATCAATTTTAGAATACGGTGCTATAGTTTGGTCTCCAGCCCTCCCATACACTATAGGTAATATACGGTGTCTCGATAGGATCCAAAATCGTTTCCTAAGTTTTGCTGTCTCACGTTTCAATATTGTACATCAACCTTATGATTACACGCCTATATATTATATAGCTATCCTTAGATATAGATGCGGGTCCTGCGCTCGTATTTTTCATTCAGAAATATGCCTGAAGGATTAAAGAACCAATGGAACTTGTGTATGCCTATACCATATATTATATATACACATTTAAAATGCAAAATACATTTGGACAATAATATTTGCATGTTATTTGTTTGGAAACTTTGTTATAAATCACTGCGAAAGTAGAGATGAAAAAACATTTAATTGGAGAATAATTATTATAAACGTCATTTTTTATGAATCATAATAATTATTCTTTAAACATTTATTATTCCTTCGTAAAGTTACATGATAAATAATTTAATTTTCATAGGTTATCTCGTTGACCCGATTCAATTAAATCAAAATGATAAACCGGTTTTATATTTTAAGATGAATAATTTTCTGATGAAATTGATTATTTTTATTCATAACTAACCACTAATCGAATTTATTAAATGACAAATAATATGCAGGCTATTTTACTGTAATTAAAATTATCTTTAATATTTAAAAAAAAATGAAAAATGTTACTTTATAAGTATTACAATTAGTGATAAATTGTGTTTTACCAAGTATTAAAATTACTTATGACTTATTATGACTTCAAAAGAACAGTTTAAATTATTTCACGGCCTCGGACACGACTCAGGTACATCAATGTTTATAAACAATGTTATTGAAATTGGCTACAATATTGGAATGTTTTCAATGTCAAGAACCATCGAAAAAATGCTCGTGAACAAACAATAAACAAGGAAATCTTTTTTGATAGTATCTATAAAGTTTTAAAATAACATTATATTTTTAACCACTTATTATTCATTAACAACAATGTAAGAAAATATTCGGGTGAAATGTACATAATAAACCGTATACAATATAGGAAATAGCAATAACTACGCACTGACTTTTGTTCATAGCTACAAAATAATGTAATTACAATTATTACTACAATTATTTACAAATCCATAAAAACCAATCTAAAAGTATGTAAATTACAATATTTTTAAATAACTAAATTATCGAAAAATATACTTATTTTTATGTGAAAGTTTAAAACTCATATTTAAGTGAGTTGCGTCTACACTACATCATTGTAGTAGGTAGAATGTAGATTCTATTTGACAACGTTTTTACAAAAGACTATAATTACACGGTTATCATGTCAGGACGTTAGGTAAATGAAGTAAGTCTTATTATTTAAAAATAACAATGAATTACAGAGAGATCGTTCTCATATGAATTCGATCATCTTTAAACTGATTAGACTTACCAGACGGATTTTCGTGATTCGAATAAGTACCGACGACGTACTTCAACACGAGTTTTACCAGGGTTGTGATGCATGCGATTACTATGCAACAGGCGCTTCCGATTTTGGTCCAAAAATTTTTTTGCACCATACCTGTGAAAAAATAACAGTTATTTAAACGGTTTTAGCGCAACACGCGCGAAAGTACATCTTATTATACTGTGCGTATCGGAATTCAATAATACGGTTTATGTAATATTGAAACCTGCGTAAAAAAAAATCAAGAATATTCGTAAGGTACGCAATTACAAACAGAGGTCAGTAGTACGAAATTACGATAAGAATGAGACCATATTATAATCATAAATGATATTATTTTTATATGTGTATTTAATATTTATATATATAATTTAATAGATTAGATATATATAATATTATATAATATATTATTATAGATATTATTTATTATAAAAATGTATAGCTAAGTGTTAACTTTAACCGAGTATATTTTTATCAAACGTGTTATTACGATAATATTACGTTATTCTGGTAGTATAATACACGATAAAAACCTATTTTGAACGAAACCTTGATAACTAAAACCTAATTTTTGTAAATCTATATATTACTACATAAATCCAAAATGCTTATCCGTTAAACATTTTTATTGTCCAAGTATAATTATTTTTTTTATTATATTATAATTATCATAGCGTAATGATTTACGGAACAAATATTTAAATACCTACGCAAAATTATGTTCACGCATTCGATAGTCGGTGGTCAGTTAAATTATTAACTCACGGAAATATTAAATTCGAAACGAATGCCACATTATATTATTACGCATTTCGAATGTTGTCATTACTACTCAATTTTTTTTTATTATACCTATAGTTAAACGAGACGTCATATGTCACACAAACTATTTAATAATATAACTCATTTAAATTTGTACGATATATTTATATATGTATGTTTATCGGGATTTTAACTTTTAATACAAGACGTATCACGTATGTTTCGTTTTTATATTCATATAATTTAACTGTCGTAACGCATTAGAATAATGCAGTATACAGCGGGTTGCCGGTTGACACTCCATAGTCTATCTAGTAGGTTAGTGTAGCTACTATACAGTACTCGCGTAAAGCTGAATATTTTCATCTTGTATAGGTAACATGATACGAACATTTTGTTACCTACCTAAGTGTTATTAATACGTAACACAACACGACATGGTATAGTGTGAATCCGGCTTAAGTGGTTTCATGTAATTTATTGAAATGTGGTAGGTAGTGTTTATAAAAGGGTGTCCCGAAAAATTCCACTTGAGTAGACAAATTTATTTCAATTCAGACGGTACAAGTGGTGTTAATTCACGTATGTTACCATGCCCAATACCTACATATTATGTTAATTAATGTATTATACCTATATCTGCACTTGAGCCTAGCAATAAAAAATATAAATAAAAAAACAATCTGATTACTTGGATCGAAGTACATTTCACAGTAGCGGAAATAGTGGGGGAAATGGGGCCTCAGAACGGTTTCCGCCGGTAGTCTGCATGAATGCATGGTGCATGCGCGGAACTGTAATCTTTTTCGTGGGCTGGAGTATAGAGTAGCGGTTCTCAACCTTTTTATATCTGTGTACCACTTACACAGTTTGAACATTTTCATTTACCATTTGACCAAATAACATTTTTTTTTTTACTTTCCAAAAATGTTACGTTATTCCACATGTATAGAATTGTATTTTATTAGGTTTTCTTTTATGTCTACATGTGAGCAACCCCCCCTCATCCAAAAATACCGTATCATTTTTAAGTTTTTATAAGTATATGCACCTAGTATTTTATGGATGTATAATAATATAATATAATCTGTGTTAACATTTATGTAATAATATACAAAATACACATCGTTAGAAATTAATAAGGCAGTAATTTTTAAATTTATGTTTTCTGTCATTACTATAATACATCTACACATCTACTTGTATGACTGTATGCCGTAGTGAATATTTTGTAGCACTTTAAAATGAGATGAAACCACTTATGATGATGTGGTTTGGCTTTGTTAAACATTTGTAGGGAAATAGAAATTATAATCGAAGACGTCGTTCAAAGGTTCAGTAAAATAAAATGACATACTGATTTAATTTTGTAAATAAAAAGCGTTTATAAAATTCAATAAATTGTATGTGAGAGCAAGTGGACATATTATAATATATATTATGAAAAAACCTTAGAATTTGGATTGTTCCTAATCAAAAATATATCACCCCCATGAGAAAATTATAGGTCTCAATGACACATCTTTTACTAATCGGCTGGATCCGCATGCCCGCATGGTCATCGCCGTACTACGACAAAATGGTAACAAGCTTAAATACAATAACTGCGATGGCGGCAATGATAGTGCGGTGGCTGTCTGCCGGCACCCGCATGACAGGAGTTAAAATTAATTTCCAGACTTCCAATTAATAGCCAGACAACTAAACGGGTTGGACGTGGGATGACGCGACGTAAAGCCGTAACAATAAACATATTAAATAAAAAAAAAAATCAAGCTTTAGAGCCGCCGTCATCGTGCGTGCGGAAGCTTAAAAAAAATGTTAGGTGATTATATATGTGTGGATTTTTTTCGTTTTTTTTTCTGTTGTAAGTATTTATCAATTTGACAGAACAGAAACGGATTGAACGAATCGTACGATATAAGCGAGTGCAAGACCTTGGGACACTAATAATAATTATTGTTGCTGTCCAAAATAATATTATAATAGTACTACATACGCTGTGAACGACAATAGTCGCGGCGGCGCTTGCCGGTCCTGATACAAATCTTACTTAAATATAATAATGTATTATATGCCTGGACGGCTGATAAACGACGACGAGACGTGCTAATCTCGTCGTGCGCAGACGTTGACGTCTCTGTCCGTACACGTTTTCTACTTTGTATTTTTGTCATACCTATTTAGTTGTTGTACTCTTCGGCGACGCAGTAAAATGTATTCACGTGACGTATATACGAGTATCCTCGAAAACGATCTGCACCGGGTAATGAGTACGTATAAAAGTTAAATTTCCATAAAAAAAAGACGAATTTCGTGGGCTATTTTTTTTTTTTTGATCTTAATGTGTATAACAATAATAATTATTGTTTCGAGGAGAAACATAAAAAACATAGTACAATAATGACGTTATATATTCGTAGCTCGTTGTAAATTATAATTTACAGTACACCGCATACACATACATATATTTTATTTTATTTTACATATTATTATAAATATAATGTAGACTATATATTATATTGTATGTATATAATATAGATAGTGTACTCACTCGTGAAGCGTCTACGCGTAGGTTCCTTTTTTCACGCTCGTCTGCATTCGACGCGTAAACATTAGTTGGTTACGGTTTGTTCGTATTCTTTGAGACTGCGCAGAAATGCATCGATATATGGAAACATATTGTTAGTGCATATAGTAGTGTTGTTCTTCGCGCCCGCCGTCGGTCGTACGTAAGCCGCTCTGAGAGCGAAGCAAACTGTACAGGACCACTCCGGAGGAGCGCCGTTGTTAAAATGTATCGTATGTACTCATTGATTCAAGTTGTACGGACATTTGTACACTAGCGCATTCTCTTTATTATTTTCCTTCCACCAGCATAACTATTTCCTTTAACTTCACGTCGCTTACCACCGCCACAGCCCGAATATATTTCATGCATTACCGCACACCAGAACCTAAAATATAATTTTTTTCGTACTACACGCTTAATATGAAACTTGGAGTTACCGAGGGGAGCTTCGCCCCTCCCAAAAGTGTATTTAATCGATACACCTAAACATAGCGTAGTCAATTTCTATTTTTCTTTATCTACAGTGTACACTGTACAGACTATATAACATCACAATAAAACTATTTATGTCGGTATATATTGGTATGATTATTAATTATTAAACAAAATCTTACAGTAAATGCACTGAAATATACAGACAGTGAACTGCGAAATAAAAATCCTAGGAAAAAAATCCCCAATTCTAGGAAAAATTATCCCCAGACTACAATTTATATTACTCACAAACATATAATTTGAAATTGATTGATCAAATGTATTTTAAATTCTAATTAAATAGGAATACTTATCATTAAACAAATGAATATGTAATAATTTTCAAACATTAACAATAATATTATTTTGTTTTATATCGCTATTTCAAAAAACATACCTATGTTAATGATTCTTTTTAAAGAATAGGTACATTAATTAACTATTGTTTGATAATAATTTGTATTATTCAACGTATCGATCATTCGAAATATTTTTATTTTTATTTTATAATATTTATAAATATTGTATTTATACGTTAAAATTGTAAAAACGACTTCTAATAATAATAATTATTATTATTATTAACATTTAAAATTCTTATCTATCTATTTCCCAATGTAACATCAAATAATTTTTCAATTACTGAAGGAAAACTGTAAAAAAAAGTTACTAGTTGTTACAGGTCATTACGCACATTTTAATTTCGTATTCCACACTTAGTATTTCGTACACAAAATAGTCCCTGCTGCACACGCCAGAAACACTTACAACCCTGTTAATTTTTTTTTTTTCGGGAAACGTTTGGTGTGCAAAATTCGGCCGAGTATATTATTATACGAGTATATAAGCGAATATAATTTTGTAACCCGCAGTGTCTATATTATAATGAATATTATTTTATACGAATTAAATTTATACAATATTATGTTACCAATTATATAAATCGATGACAATTTCAAAATGTCAAAATCAATATTTTTTTATAATATTCGATAAATGCAAAAATCAAAGCATATTAATTTTATAAAATTTGTAACGACGCATATCTGATAAGTAACGCCAATAATGAAACATAAAAAATTAAGGCACATGTATAATTGCACTATTGAAGCAACCATCTATATGTCAACAATATAATATAACATGCACTTATTAGAATGCACTGGATTCTGTCGAGATCAGCTCATTCGCCACATATACACGCATTTTACGAATTTACGTTCCATAATATCAATTCATATGAGCATTCATATACTTAATTCATGAAATATATGTGTCATAGTAATTTATGACAGAAGTAAAGATATTCCTTTTTCCATAATATAGAATAATAAGAAGTATAGTCATAGACATATCAGAATTAAAAGGTTATACGTTAATATTACAATTGGGTAATTGAATTGTGTCACGAAAGTGTATGATAGAGAAAGGTAATTGATTCTTTTTTAATACGTACTGCGACCTTTTTGACGTTTGACATATTTAAATTATATAGGTAGTACTGATGAATAATTAATATATTACCTGTTACGTATTCTAATTAATCAAGACCCATACCTAGATGATTATTTTTTTTATACAGTAGATACCTAACTGTGTATAATACTATAATAGTAACGAAGGTACGTATTTATGTAGTATACGTATATGTAGTATATTATATAGTATATGTATGTATATTTTATATTATATTGATACAATGATACCTATTTAGATACTCCCGGTCTTGATTATCCCCTTTAGTAGTCAATGTTCATTCATTTTCAGTGTCTCTAAAATTAATTAACTATTTGCATAACATAACAATAGCAAACCATGAGATTTATAATCAATCTGACGAACATTCTTTGTAATAATCGTGCTGCGTACGGACCCTACACCCCTCCTACATTTAAATATAATATACTATATATTATATATGATATATATGGAAAGCAATAACTATTATTTAATGCCGCAACAACTGCATAGGTCACATGGGGCGGAAGGGCCAACGCACAGAATTATGAAATATTAATATAAAGTATACTGTGAGAAGTCCGTGGGTCTAATATAATCTTAGCAATATTATATCTACGACAAAATTACACAGAAACGCCGCATCGATCTAAAATTGAACCACCACAAGCACATCTGCAGACCCATGGGCACAAACTCACACAGACACTATGGATATAGCTAAGACTAGCTAATTCGGGAAATCGACCACACGGACTGTGTGAACAGTGGCACGAATCGCAGGGACAAGTAGAGTAGAGGGTTCGCACTATATAGACATATAGTATAGAGACCGAAACGGCCTATTTCCAGACGTGATTCCACATAATCAGGACGTGCACCTCCGTGCCAGACCTCTGTAGAATTAACAATTTTAGGACTTCGGGACTTAAAAATATCCTACCAATCGTATATTTTCTGACAGCCAGCAACATTTGTTGGTCTATAGGTAGTCTAATTCACTCTATCTTGTAAATTGTTGCAACATCTTTGTGCAAGTATTAATAAGCAGCAAAATACAGTTAACATTTCAATCAGTTTGCGTTCTAATATTCAACCACCCATCAACCTATCCTGTCATTGTCTCCTGAGTTTACATGTAAACGGGTGTACGCTACAATTGAATACCATGCGTGCTTATAGCTTATGATAATAATTATTAGTTATTACCTTTTTATGTTATGAGAAAAAAATGAAACAATGGGTCATTAGGTTTTTTATTTTAATATTATCTTTGTGTGTAAGCACACAAATATTTTATTATTATTGTTATTACAACAACACCTTGTTGACACATCACAATAAGTCAGGCCAGCTACCATAGTATTTTCGACGATAATCGTTTTATTGAATAGGAAAAAATACCAGATGTCGTTTGATTAAACTCTTTAAACATGTGTAAGGGTTGTTAGTTTGTTAATCAAACGCGCCCGTTGTCTAGGTGACTTGGGGGTGACGTGTGTGTGCTGTGCGACTGTGTGTGTATGTGTATGTGTGTGTATACACTATACATAATATTACAATGCCTTTTGTGTACATTATATTATATTTATATATTATATGTATGTAAATTATACAAATAATGTAACTTCCGCCACACACCATGGTCCGGACAAATGTTATACAAAAAACCATACGATACAATAGTTAACGCCCAACGGCAGTTATTAATTTAGGGTGAAGATTTTAGATTTATATACAACATAAGTCATAAACTATACTTACCTAGTAAAATACCTATACATTTCGTTTTGATAAAATATGCAATACAAATGTAATGAAAAAAAAGGTGGGTAAGTGTATGTCACTCTGCTGTACAGTAGGTTACAAGTGGGTTACTGTATAATGGATAGTATTAAATTTGAATTCAATGATATAATATCACTGGATAAGAAAAACGATTCTGAGTGGAGACGGTTTGTCAGTCTAGGTATAGCATTAAAAATACTTCAATCTTCAATTTTAAGGGTACCTAGCTTATGAAAGAAAATTGAATATGATAAATTTTCCCTACAAAAAAGGTAAGATGCAATAAATACAAACAACTTTTTCATCATAATTGAATACTTGATCATGACTTATCCGTATAGTTCCAGATTTTATGATTCCCAAATTTTATAGTTTTGTTTTCATATCGTATTTTAAATTTTTACCGACCATAAAAATCCGAAAATTCACAAGCCGTATATTATCAGTCCGTATTTTGGTGGAAAAAATAAATACACAGAATGTATAGTAGCCGACCGTACGATTCAAAATGATTAATGCGTTATATTGATTATAATCTATGATTTATATACAACAATGGCCTATAACAGTGAAAACGATGGTTATTCTTGAATTACAAGGGGGAGCGGGACAACAATTATTACATTTTAAAAATACCCTCCTCCTCTAACAAAAAATCCTAAGCAAATTTCCATAAAGCACCCTATTTAAAAGACAATACAATATTTCAATTATATATTATATAAATTGTGGGCCAAGTGCAAGTGCTCCATCTGCGCTTGCGTAAAGCAAAATTTTTATAATAATTGATATTTGTTTTTTTACAGGAACAAACGAACATACCGCCTAAATATAGAGTGTTAAAATTATAGTTATAATACATTAGGTATGATTATATATAACAAGAAATCGATTAGACATAGGTAGTAGTAGGTACATATAACAACTACATAAATTTATAATGTAAATAAAACAGTTTTAATCTAGTTTTGTCAACGAATAGTTCAATCTAGGTGCAGTATAACCTAACCTTTTTATAGTACGTATATTTTGATAATTAATATTATAATAAATGCAATGTCGTATATTACTAATATGAAAATAAATATGAGTATTACTAGTATACTAATTACTAGTATTTATAAATTATAATCAATTGTAGTAGGCTGGGCCGGCTCAAGCGAAAATAGTGAACTAGGCAAATTTAAATTTTTCCGCCTCTAATATTATCAGTATTTTGAAAGGGCCACCTCTTACCTAAAGTGGTGCTTAAGTGCCATCCTAGGCGTGGGCCTATGTCGCCTACCTCTTGAGCCGGGCTTGGTAGTAGGTATATCAGTATTCAGTATAATATGTCAGTTGTACCAGAAAATGTTAAATGTTGCCAAAAATCTCGTATTTCTTATATTATTAATTATTAAAATAGTATATATATAGTATAAACCTATATTAAAATTAGTGTGAATATTTATTTTTTTAAATTTCACATGTGAAACTGTGCACTGTATATCAAATGGTTAGTTTTTTACTTCTACTAGTTCTACTATTAATATTATTTTTTTTGAATTATCGCAAAATTATTTAAAGAGAAATCGTTATTTTATATTGCAGAATATTGATGTTCGTCGAAATTATAAAATGCTTTTAGTGTTCTGTGAATGTATTACGCAAGACGTAACAATGTATTGAAATTGCTATTTTATGAATGTTACTGTAAAAGTATGAAATGTGTTGGAATCAACATAGATACCAAACTTATAAAGGATCATATAGTTAAGCATTATCCTTCAAAATATATAAAAAATCATCGGGTTCAGATAATTTAGCCTCAAACCAAAACAAATTAATGGATAGGCCACTGCTTCGAACGCTCATTATAATAATAGTAAAAATTATAATCACAATAATGAATTAAATCAGTTGTTATTGTTACATATAAATCTCTAAATATTTAATTGTGCTGCATATCGCCCGCCGAAACGAAGAAGGTCGTATCTCTGTTTTCACAATTTTTTTAATTTTATATCACATTACACATCAATACATCATAAATATAGTTCAAACTTGTGTTTGTATAATCTTATAGGTTCACAATAACAATATATAACCAAGTATGTGGTTATAAACATATATTTAGAAAAATATCGTAAATAATAAAAACAAATATTTAAATTAATTAATTTTCACTTATTTACGAAGGAGATGAATATAAATCATTGAAGTCTGGCGATTGTAACAACTGGATTACAGTTGCATCTATGATGGATTTCCTTTTCATTGGTTAATGCATACTAGTGATAAATGGATCTAATGAAATTAACAACCTATTGACTATGTCTTCATTAGTTACTTGACGAGAAAATTTACGTGTGATCTTTCTTTGTACCTTTAAAAAAAATTGTTGTTTGCCTCCTATGCTTCCTCGCCTAACTGTCCAATAAAGAGTATTGCTTTTTCTATTATAGTTAGTCCATGAATTAATACTTTGTACATAGTAGGTGATATATTATACCAGTGATATTTTTCTACAAATAATTGTGCCATTTTAAGAGTATATTCTTCAAACAGTTTTAGATTTATTATATAACCACTAGCCATATAGTTTTCAAAATAGTTCGAAATCTTTTGATTATCACTATATATCTACTCTAGTAGACAGTAATACTGCTTGATACATCTGCATTTTCGAAAAAAAAGTTTAGCCGTATTGCCGTTATTACTATTTCCATACCCAGGTTTTGGTTTGTCGACTATTAATCCAAGTTGATTTTTAAATTTTTCTCTTATTTCTTTGTTGTTGGTTTCGACGACTTTTTTGTTTTCTACACCACGAGCTTGCCATGTGTTTAATGGTAATTTGTATGTTACGTATAATATACATTCAAAGAAACGTACCCAAGCGTGTAACGTTTACATAAAAAATAATTAATAATTATAACAAAAAATATTATTTTATGAAATATTTGTATGAAATTGTAATATGACTCCGACGTCAGAAGCTACTTACACTAATATGTGAAACATTTTTTTCGTTGATATAATAGAATACTCTATTATACCTATTATATTTCGCAAAAATTAAAGCTCGGAAAGAATCCTAGGCGAACTTAAACTTTATATCAATATTATGAAATCATAAAAGAATAACTTAGTATTATTCCATTATGTTTTAATGTAATTTACATATCCAATATAAAAACAAAAATAATTATGGGATTAACGTGATGTAAAAAACCTGTTGCTTGTAACTCCATAATTGTTTGAAGTTTGTGCACATTAGTCACAAAGTTACAATAAAAAAAAGTACAGTTTTTAATAATTGGTTTATTGAAAAATTTCAATGATGCACCGCCTGGACTACCTTTACGATTGTCGAAACTAAGTAAATTTAAGCATCATGCTTGAAACTAGTTTTAGGTGGCATAAGAACTCCTCTACCAATTACATATAATAATACGATATAATAATTCGATTCGATAAAAGTTATTTTTGCCAGCTAATGATGTCATTAGCCCCACCGTGCGGCGGGTGATATTTGTATCGAACATTGAACCATATCATAATTAACTCTTATCGGGCCGAATAGCAATTTTTTCAATTTGTCAGCAGTGATTTTACTAAAAGTCAGTTGTCTTTGTGTCCGTAACCTACTCGTTATTATAGAGTACAATTTGTTTTCTTATTCAGTGTCATTAACCATCATTATTGTATACATCAGCCACTGCGGTATTTGGTAATAATATTATTATTGTAAGTTAGGATTTGTAATTAATATTTATAAATTTTAATATGTCTAACATTACCTATAGGTACAAGGAAGTTAAATGTAAAGAATTGTATATGTTTCCATAAGGAGGGCCGGATTTTAACTTTAAGAGTCCCGGGGCCTCTTATAAAATAATCTAAGGCTAAAAAGTATTGAAATAAAAACCAATGTAGATAAATATATTGTTACAATATTTACAAATTGAGTATACTTTCTTGATTTTTTTCCTCACTAAGTCATCTATTATATCATCAAATTACAATCTGTCCTATGCAATATCACCTTAAATGCCTATAAATGATAAATAATTTAAACGATCTTTATGCATTATTGTTCTCAGACAGTAAATCAGCACGGGCCGTGCCATATAATATAAATATTAGGTACTTACGGGTTGGTTATGCTTAAACCATAGAAGGGATCGTAGTATTTTTTTTGGAACGGGTTGGTCAAAAATAAAACTATACCTAATTTAATCGGTTACACGCAGTGTGATTGGTGTTCACAAAAAAATACACTAAATTATATAAATAATTTTTTTTTACACCAGTATATTCGCTCACTGATAGTAGTCACTAATTATTTATTAATAGTCATTGTCAATATTATATTAACTATATTAAAAAGTTACGAACAGGCCTGGTTAGGTAGGACTTCAAAAAAAAAAATTACAAACCAGGCCTGGGTGTGGACATTTTTTAAGTTCAAGTTTTGGGCCTTATTAGTTATTGGACCAAAAAGATCTCTATTCTCAGTATGTTATATATTTTTTATAATTTTAAGTTTTGAGAATGTATGTCCATAATTTCACATTACCTGTTATAATATTATTATAATGTACCTAAACCTAACTATATATATATATATATATATATATATCTTAAAATAACATTTTTATTAATAAAACTTATATTTTAGATTCTGAGCGGAGCGATGATAAGTAGTCGAAATATTACTTAGATTTTCAACTTCAGTATCTTTTCGGGTGGGAAAAGTGAATTTAGTTGGTGTATTAGGGAGGTAAAAATTTAAAACTCCCAGTAGTTGTCAAAAGAACCTCGAAAAACAAAAAAAATTAAGAAAAAACGCGAATTTTTACGCAAATTCAGTTTTTGACAAAATTGATTTTGGTTTTTGGTGTGACTCTTAAAAATACGACCGTATATACATGAAATTTTCACTCAATGTTTATATTACCAATTTCTTATATGCACCATAGTATTTTCGAAATATTGCGAGTTGCGACTCTTTTTGAGCTATAAGAAAATTCCGAGTTTTATTAGTTTTTTAAAAATAATTGTCGATAAATTATTTTATGCTCGGTCTAAAAACTTGAAAATGTAATACAAAGTTCCTCATAAACTGTTGTTTGTAAAAATTAAAAAAAAAATTAAGCATAAATCCACATTGATGTTTTATGAGCGTCTGAATTTAACATGTTGACAATGCATTAAAATTGGCAAATTAGTAATTTAGTAAAATCCAAATATTTCAATCCAAATGCCTTTGCAAAATAACCAAAGCCCTATATTACTTCTCAATCACAAATTATACTCTCCATAAAGATCTATCTATCGAAACAGTAAAAAACGTCGCCAAGATTTTCACAAGCGTAGCATTCCAATTTCCTCAATCACCGCAACCCCTTAATCTCAGAACTATCTGTTCCCACTATTCCTGGTGACCCCGGAAAGCGTCTAAAACGAACGTGGTGTCGTGATCTACTAATTGATTAACCCCCAACTTTACATGTTATAAAATTCCATCTTCTATCAATGGATGGCCACTTCAAACAAGCCCCTTATCTGAAATACAAATTTAATTATATTTTATGTTTTCTAATACGAGTTAGTAGTTTTTATAAATCCACGACTTCACTAGTGCTTATAGTAAAAAAAATACCGTATAGATTGTAAACTTACTAGACTAAAAATAAAAGGAAGATAATATGCTGTTGTGACTTGTTGTATACTTGTACAATTTGAACACACATGCGTACCATATCATATATTTATTTATTTATAATTTTCCACCTCGTTTAATTGTTTTCCGCGAGGTCATTTGTAACCTGATATTATAATAGTATATAGTAAATCTATGATAACAGGATTAAAGTTTTATACAAAAATATATCCGGGGATAATAACCTGTACAATAGGAGTGAAACAAATTTACCGACGTTTTACACTTTTACCCTTTCATGGGTTCAAACACCGCCTATTAATATTGGTTATTGATCGTTTAAACAAAGCTGCCAAAAGCAGTTAAACTTTAATATGATTTGAGTGAATTGTCCATTCATCGAACTTAATTTAAATAATAAAATTATATCTTGGGCACCTTACCTAATGAGTAATGAGACTCTATTGATGATATTTACATTTATATTGAGTTATAGGTATAGCTATTATAAATATTTTTAAGTGACCCAGCTCGCTTCAAAATGTATATACTATATACCAATGATGGCCTTTATATGATGTCGAAGATAATATTCTTAATTTCTAAGTTTTCACAATCGTTAACTTAGTGTGAGTACCTACTTCATAATTCAACAAAACATTATTTTAATAAATTACTTTACATACATTATACACACTTTATTAAGTATAGGTACTACATACATTTACTAGGTAGCTTTTTGACTAGCGCATAAAATATGTTTATAAGTAATTTGTATGTTATTAATACAGGAAGACATGAAGTAAACTATAATGTATGACACTACTGTATGTGTAATGTACAGTCCAAATAAAAAAAGTAATTATTGATTATTGGAATCTCCCACCACCTTTAACGAATTCCCGGTTCAAACGCCACTTATTTTGGGTAGGCTCACCCGATGTTTCAGTCAAGCATAATAATATTGCCACACGATATCTACAGTATACCAATTTTATTTGTTATTTAATAATTTCAATTATTTTCGTTTTTTTCTTCTCGGTCAAATCTTTTTTTTCGAGTTAATCGAAGGACGGAGGAGGAACCGCGTTAGCATTACTTCTCCTCCGGCCCCAATCGTTTATTGACATAAAACGTAGTTAAACATCAATGGCGTCAGGCCTAAGTCCCCACAACCTGGCAGACTTTCCTCAGCGAACGCTGGTAAGTTTATGTCTGCCAGGGAGAGACGGAGAGTACCTATATGTCTGACAGGGAGTGGTCAAATATTCTTGTTAATATAATGTGAGTCCATTTTTTATCTATAGTAAAACGTGTTTTTGTTGCACAACATATAGGGCCACGATCCTATAGTACACACGTAATTAGGTAAATAGCACAAGGAATATTGTTCTATAACAATTAACAAATAAATAATAAATCATTCGTTTATCAGTTGAGTATATTTAGAACAAAATAAAACAATAATAATAATAGAAATAATGATAATATTTATAAAGACAGCGTAGTGAGTGGTGAGCCAGATATACCTATTACCTAATGTTTAATTGTACCCACTGTACAAAAAACTGAAGACGACTGTCGAAAGGGTAGGCGAGTGAGATTCCAATTTTTTTTTTTTAAATCTGCACTTTATTTATTTATAAGTATATATATATAATATATCACTAGTCTGTATGGACGCGCTTATTAAAAACGTCGAAGGAAACTTCCAAACTTATTTATGGCTCCCATAGCCATCTTGGCGGGAGCATTGGTTATCCTCTTAAGCCTCTGCTTGACCAATTC
The DNA here is from genome assembly GCF_005508785.2 of Acyrthosiphon pisum. Lineage (NCBI taxonomy): Eukaryota > Metazoa > Arthropoda > Insecta > Hemiptera > Aphididae > Acyrthosiphon > Acyrthosiphon pisum. Next base: position 8,734,498 of record NC_042495.1, on the reverse strand, counting down.
CTCGTTTTCGGACGGTTTTATCAGACCCTCGAAGGCTTTCACCACTTTGAACAGTCGGCCTCTAATCACGGGCTCTTTGAGCAAGTCGACGGTCCGGGCGGTCGTGTGCTTGATATAGTCTCGGATCTCTGGAGTTTTCGCGATGCGTTCGAAAACCTCCTTCGTCTCTTTGAATTTGTTGGACGTCGTGTCCACCTCTCTTATGATGAACGCCAACATCTTGTTCATCATACCCAGCGAGTAATGGGCGTTCTGGTTGGTGGCCATCACATCGACGAAGTTAAAAATGGCCCGCGTCGTGTCCGAGCACACTTCGTGGGAGCCTAATTCCTTACCTGTATTAAACGTTAGTTCCATCAGCTGCATAGCCTCCTGGTTGCTAAATGCTTTGTCCCAGATCTTCGATTTGTATTCATCGCACTGACGGTGCTCCATCGGTAATTCGACAGACGCTTCTTCCTGCTCATCGTACGGTTCAGCGGCAGACCAATCGCATCTAACTTCCTGTTTACACACGACATAATATAATATTCATAATATATGATTATAGGTACACACACACATATTATACAGAATACCTATAGTTCTCTGACATCACATATTATCAAAGGTGGGCATTAACTAGTTAGTTTAATTTCTAATCAACTTATGAAATTAACTAGTTTAATTTACAGTTGAAATAACTTAGCTTTTCTCAGTTGATTTAAAAAAAAATCCATCAAGTTAAAAACATTTTCAATTTTTTCATTTATACTTAAATATTACTATGTTAGTATAAAATAAAAATAATCCAATACAAAAACACAAACATTTCTGTTCTTTTTCTTGATAACATAATTTTGTGTATATTCATATATTTTATTAAGTTGTAAATTATATATTACGAGTTTCAATTATAAATGTTTTTAAAAAATTAATCATTTTAAATTATAAATTGACAATTGTTACCTATGTTTTAAATAATGTTTTATAACTTATATTATTCAATTGCTATATGATATAAAAAATATATTTATTAAATTATTAATTTGAGATGAGTATAGTTTAAATTAGTAAATAATAGTAAAGTATAAGTAAAAGGCCGGTATACAGTGTACATTATGATAAATGTTCAATAAAATTGTTATTTTATAATTTATAAATTAGAAACTAAAAAGACACATTCACTCTTTATGTGATTTACATACTAATTAAAAAAAAATAGATTAACTTATTTTAAACTGAGTTAAGTTAATATTTTTTTCTATATTAACTTTTAACTTATCGAGTTAAATTTATAATTTGTTAACTGTTAACTTTTAACTTATCGATCTTGTGTCCTCTTAACTTAACTTAACTTGAGTTAATTATTTTCATTAGCTTGCCCACATTTGCATATTATATGGTTATAAGTAAATATTTGTTCGGTAGGAACGATACCTACCAATCGGTTCCCCTCCACCAAAAAAAAAAACAACGATTTAATCAATTGAAAGTCAATAGGCGCATATAACTTAAATTGAGACACTACATCATCCAGCTATAGTTATCGACATTGGTACTAATATAGTTTATTATAGCTTAGTAATTAAAATATTTTTTCATTTCAATAAAACGCACGCGGTAATAAATTTACGATATCATCAATATGTATATCGTTAAAATATATATATATTATAATAATTAAGATAATTAAGATAAAAGAATCTAGTGCTCTGGTAGTCTGGTTCATGGTCGACCTCAGTACACTTATGAATCATCTCCATAGGGACAATTTTCTGGGGGAGGGATGGGTAGAATTGTTCCAGAAGCACAGACCCTGATAGTTACATTTTAAACAAAAACAAAGTTAATAACTGGCGTGGTATGGATAAGACTTGACGTTAACCTCCTCCCCTTCCTAAGCCCCCTCCTAATTGCGCCTATGAACATCTCCTATTACTAAAATAACGTTCTGATATGTAAACTGATGGGTATATAATCGTATCGAACTACAGTGTTTTACTTATCAGACATTCTGTACCACTGCAAAAACAACGCTTTTAATTGTTTTTTTTCTCAATAATTTTATAAGGTCTTATTAAAAAATTATAGGGAAAAAATGACATTTATTAGGTAATGAGAAGGTGAGTTTTTTTCTGGGTTTATAGTTCTCTGCAATAGCCTCTCCCTATTTGCGCCGACGATTTTAATTGTAGAAAAATTATAAATTTTATTTAAATAGATAAAAACCTTAGGTTAACATTTTCCCACCCGCTGTATAGGTAGCTTATAAAATACCTACGTATACCTACCTACTACAAGTGTACGCGGGACCTTATATCGAATTGTCGTTTTTAAGCGTACCTACCTATTATAATATGCGCGTTAATCCGTGTCGGTGTTGTCGGTGTTATCTATGAATATTCAACAAGACTACGTTAGTACGTTGTACAACAATATTAGTAAACGAATGTAAAGCGGCTTTGAAAATTAAAACACGGTTGTCAAATATTGTACCAACGCTTTGTTTTACCCGTTCTCTTTATGTATATAATAACATAGGCAGTTTATCAAAAATGTATAGTACAGCGATAAAAAAAAAACAGACACCCAGTTCTAGATATAACATTTTAGAAGCGCAATATTAAAGACGTGTATTATGTAGAACAGAAAAAAATTATATTTGGTGTGATTCTCAATAATTTTAATTGAAACGTCGCATCCCGAATACGCGCGTCAGTGGCGTATT
>NC_042495.1:8723306-8730892 GCF_005508785.2 Acyrthosiphon pisum | reverse complement strand
TCGACAATTTTAAATTGTCTTATAAATATGGTATATTTATTTAATAAAGAGTAATTGGGTGGTGTGGGAGGCTTTGCCCCCTACGGCTCTGTTTTCTGAAAATTATCTGGTCCCTCCCCATAACAAATTCCTAAATACGCCACTGACGCATGTCCCATCTGTACAGTCAGTTTGATTCACTTGTTCACTACCCATTTCAAGTAATCTATTATAGACCCTATTCGATAGGCTTTGTTTTAAAAAAAAACCTATTATTGTTATCAGGAACGGTTTATTGTAGGGCACATGCGACATCGTAAAATGTGTACAGGCGGTGTCTGATGTGGGATACACGTGCGGCACTCGCTGAGTTCGTCGACCTGCGACCATATTTAAAGTGAAACATCCCATACTTATTGCAGCAAACGATTATGGTCTTATGATATCAGACATTTATATATTTTACAATATGTACAGGATGACTCGCCGAGCAGCACTGCTCACCGCCAATATTGTCCTTCATTAATTAATTTATTCAAATTCTGATTTTTTGAATTTTTAAGTATAAAAACCACGTCTTAAGGGCTTTATAATAATCAAATACTTAGATTTTTACATAATTTAAGGAGTGCACTGTGATAACACAAACTGTTTTTTCAAATGAGAACCAACCTTTTTTACTGTAAACTATCAAGCAGATGATTTATTTGAAAATTTTGAAGTATCTACATTCTAAAATTAAATCAACATTTAAACAAATAGTATATGAGTTATTAAAATAAACATACTAAGAAGTAAGGACAATAGTCATTAAAAATGAGTTCACATGACTATAAAATAGATGCAATGTTTAGTTTTTAAAATTATTAATTTATATACTATATATAGTATTTACGTGTATATATATAATATTATACATCATACATGGTGTATAATATTAAACTCAGACCTATTTTAATTGTGTACCTATTAATATTATTATCCTTAGTATTCACAAATTTAATACTACTCAAATACTACTCGTTCGAATTTCAGTATGAATGCATCAACAGTTAAAAAAAGTTATCTGCCTATAACAATATATTGTAAAAAGGGCAATGCACATTGAAATAAAATATGTTTGTTTCGCCACAGGATACTCGCCTGCATAAATGGTATAAAAAAATCTAAGTATTCGAAAATAAGGTCATTAAACTCAATCATCAGAGTGTGACGATTCATTATCAAAGTAAAAAATGTGAGCGAGCGTGCTTGGTGAATCATCCTGTATAATATAGTTTGTTTGTTTTTACCTGTACTACAGCTATGGCTATTGCCATGACGGCTACGTATAATTTGTAACTTCCCATGTTGTAAATTATCGCTATCGCACTGGATACACGACGAGATATTTGTTTGAACAAACTTTTGATAAAAAATTACTAGGTTTTATACTTTGTGAAACGGTATTGCACAAGTGTTTTAACATATGCTTTGTTTAAATGGTTAGCAAATATAATATATGGGGAAAAAAAAATGTAAAACGTTTAAATGCCTTATTATACGCTATTTGGGTTTATCGCAATACAAAAAAAAATAATAATTGAGAAAATTAGAAAAATTACTAACACATCTGGTAAACGTAACATGGAATTAGTTGTAACACCCAGCAACAATACAAACCTATTTTGGTGGGTAGGATAATATTTTGTTTAAAATATACAGATGATAAACGTCAGGTTGTAGAAACAAAAAAATATTATAATAATCGCGATAAACTCTATAATATGTATTTAGACAGTAAAAATACCACTCAACACATCTTAATCTATGGAGGTCAGAAATCTGATACCATTTTTTTTACGACATGGTGATTATAGTTATTATGCTATTGCATACGTATTTGTGGATTTCGATATAATATAATACAATATTTACATATTATTTACTTGTACACGCAGGAATTTATTATAAATTTAAACAGTTTTGTGGCATTGTACGAAATATTATGTATGGGTGGCTGACGTGTGATAATAAACCAGAATAGTCGACGCTTATCATTCTAAAAACACTTTGTCAATTGTGTTTGTGTATTTGCGTGTGTATTCATAACTACTTTAGGTATTAAACTTGAAAATTTCAAATGTAGTTTTTTTTTCAATTATTGTATTGTTTATTTAAATTATGTAATATAATATAATTCATTATTATAATCAATCCAATTTTACTCATCTTGTATACCGCAATATTAAAATATAGGATTATTGAGTATTACTATACATAAATGAAAAATTAATGTTTTATTATTATCTACATAAATATTACTATAAAATATTATTTTAGTTTATATATTAGCTACTTACCACTAAAATAATTTCTTTTCAAATTCTAAAATGTTCGTCTTTAGAAATCGTGCATAGGTACATAGATGTTACAGTATTTTAATATTTAATAATATGAGTAATAACTAATAATTATTATACATAATGGATTCAATATATAGTACGAGGTACCTATCATTATACATACTTTTATCAAAGGCTGGGCATTAACGAGTTAAAAAGTTAATTTAATATTAAATTTTTTACTTAACTAGTTACTTTTAGCTTTTCATTAACTTAACTGTTAACTTACTAAATTTCTTTTTTAATTAACGTGAAATTAACGAGTTAATTTTTCATTTTAAGAACCAAGTTAAGTTAATTTATTTTGTTTTTAATTTAATTATATTTCATTATTTCAGTCTATTTTGTTTTAATGTAAAAAAATATGTATCGTAAATTGTTTAAAGTTAAAAATGTATATCATTATTAACTATAAGGAAATTCTGTATAAATTATAAACACTATCGTCTATAATTTAGTTTTGGATTGAAAAAAAATTAAGTATGCTAGCGTTGTATAAACAAATTAACTTTTTTTTAACTAAATAAAAAGTTAACAAAAAGTGTGTATTAACTTTTAACTTAACTGAGTTAACCTATAGTTAAATTAACTTTTAACTTTTAATTTTTTTTTATTGGTGCATATTAACTTAACTTAACTGAGTTAAAAAAAAAATTAACTTGCCCAGCCTTGCAGTTTTATCATATATATGTATTATATGTATTCGTATAACTATTACGAAAGTCGAAAAGTAAAATATGTATTTTTAGAGATTGTCGTACTATGTAATTTCATATTTCAAAGAGATACATTTTGTTACAAAAATCTCTTTTATGCACTTTTAAAAATAATAATGTTAATTATTATCGTACTATTGTTATGACTCAACAGATTCAATAATAATATTTATTTATTTTTCTCAAAATGCTATATTATGCCTTCTGTGTCAATTAGAACAATACGCTTAAGTAATAAATATAAGATAAATAATGATGTAGACAAAAAAGACGGAGAGAAGAGGTTGCCCAACGGAGGTAATTCAGGGTGAATATTAATTAATAAAAGATTAAATAGCAATAGGTACTAATAAATACTAGTACCTACCTAATGCATTATAACAAGATAGAAAATGAAATTTTAGAATATTAAATAAATTATAATTTATAACTATAAAATGGCATTATGATCATATTATAATATTAGTAGGATTGTAATAACCTTTTATACTAATACTCAATATAAAAGTAATATTTTCCTAACATCAAAGTTATAAAATAATTCAAATGAAAACTTTTTAGTACCTAGTGTTCACAATTCACATAGGTATGCGTCTATAGCACAAATAATTATTAAGATATTATCACTGATAATTATAAATCTTTTATTTCTTACCGAAAAATGTAGGAAGGTATTATCTCTATCAATAAAAATTTCGAAAAATAAAATATAAATCCATATTCACTTACATAATAGGCACATATAGTTAAATATGTTATATTTTGAAATTTGGAAATTTGGAGTAGAAAATTCTGTAACTAAGATGAAATGTTGTATTGAAAAACTAGGAATTGGTTAAGGGGGGTGTAAGGGGCGAAGCCTAAGTACGAGGCTGCGTTGAATAATTTTGCACTTGGAACGCAGTTTATAAATTTTTGGATTGAGCTCCTCTACTTAATAATTCCCAATTCGAGCACTGTAAAAAAGAACATTGGTACTTTAAGATCAAAACTTGCAGCTCAATATCCAGTCCTGTAAAGTATTTAAGTAAAAGTATTTGAATAAAAGTATTCAAATACTTTTTTAAGTATTGAATAACTTTTTAAGTACTTTCAGCATGAAGTATTTTGAATAGTATTTTAAATACTTTTTTTTGTATTAAATACTTTTCGGTATTGAATACTTTGGTTTTTTATATCGAGCATTTTATTTTTATTTTAAATAATTGGTTGGAATAATATTATTGTCAACTAAAATAATAGATTAATAGTTTTATTTAGTATTCTGTATTTCTGTGTTAGCTGAAGACTGAAGGTTTGTGAAAACCAGATTTCTGAAAATAGTTATTGAATAACAATATTCCCTTTAAACTATTAGCTAACTATTAGACAACCTACTACCTATGTGTTTATATTACGATAGTTAGAAACCCACTTTAAAAACCAGAAGTATTTGAAAAGTATTCCAAATACTTTTTCAGAGTATTTGAGTGGTATTTGAAATACTATACAATTAAAGTATTTGAGTAGTATCTTAAATACTTAAAAAAAAATGTATTTGAGTATTTACTCAAGTACTTTTTAAAAGTATTCTTTACAGGACTGTCAATATCTAATGCTTATATATATGCGCCACGAACTTATTCACAACGTACTACGGTACGTCATTATACGTATTGACTTGTAAGTTAATAACAGATAGGTACCTACTAGCCACTAGGTATACCAAAAGAATAATTTACATGCCTCTTCTAAGGGGCGTCATCCGATTGCGTCCCGTTTCAACCTTTTATACCTTTTCAGTATGTCGATTGCGTCCACAAGTCGGATAGGTAAATTATTTTTTCATACCTTTTTATGTTCCAATTGCGTCCTCTTGTATAATATATAAGCATTAAATTACACTATATTTTAATATGATTTTATTAATGTCTGTTGAATACATTCGTAGTTCTAAGATTGATATATTGGAAAATGAATAGTCATAACTATAGTAATTATTTTTTAATTAATAAATAATTCAAATAATACATTTCTAGTAAACAATGATAATATAATAATATCATCAATAATATGGAATTTTTTTTTTTACTAATACTTTCACTAATACTTTGAGTATTCATTTTGAATTTTCAATATAAACTATAAACTTTAAAGTATTTATAGACTCTAAGACACTTGCGTAGTAAATCGCTACGTGATCGTAAATCGATAAGAGTACTAGCTTTAAGATAAAATGTTCGTAAAATCATCAAGTAAAAACCAATTGGTATTTAAATATATCCACACACCATATATGACAAATATATTAGATTTAATATGTCAATTTATGTGTCACATTAACGCTTACCTACTATACAATAGGACGCAATCGGAACACGGAAAAGGTGGGCAAAAAGTCGTTTACCTGTGTCTGGGAACTTCAAATACTAGAACAATACAGGCATTCCAGTCTATATGTCTACGATTAATCAGGTGCCCCCTGGTATATTACCAATGAATCATTTCGTAAAGACATCTGCATTCCAACCTTAAATAATTTTACTATGATCACCTACAAAAAAACACACAAAACATACAGTACTCACTCAAATCCTATAATCACTCAACTATCACCGAAACAAATTTCAGGTAATCCACCTAAGCGCCTGAAAAGGAACTGGTTTAGGGACCTACTCTCTCCTTAAATCGCTTTCCACGGGGTGCCACCACTGGGTGATTTCCTCCTCCCGTCAATCAAATCTCATCAAATTTACTTATTGTGTAATATGTAAATACAGATTGTAAATATTATATATATTTTTGTTCAGTAAAAAAAAAAAAAGGTACCTACTAGTTATATTGTATAGATATGTAATTATATTATAATATTGCGATTTTGTTTTTGGTAAAAATTATTTCAACATACCGTATTACTAAAGTACTAACAATATAATAATAAATCAGTAGGTATAACAGCAATATAAAATATAAGAAATAGTAATAATATCCTTAGAAATATATGCTGACCGCCTCCGCACAGAATCGGCTTTCATCGTTGGTAGGTATGTAATGACTTATCATTGAATTAAAATTTATCTCATCATAACAAGTATCCTACTCAATGACAACGAACACTCATGCTGAGCAAAGCAACTTCCCCGGCTTTAGGTCTAAAAAATGTCGTTCATATTTCAAATTATCACGAATTATGTGTAGGTATCAATGTATCATCTGGCCGTAAATTGCTTCATAATGAACATATTGTGCCAAACAAAGCTGTTACTTATTATTATTCTACCACTCAATTCTTCGTTGTATACTTGCCCTATATGGTTGATATTAGAGAATATAGCGATTTATATTTCAGACAATAAAGTTTCGTGTTGTCTTCAATAGTAGGCAAAAGACAGCTCAATGCCTTGTAACTAAAGAAGTAGACGACCACGCAAAACGAAAACAAAAGTATCTGCAACCATGCAATATATTAATATATACTTGATAAGTGTATTGTAAACATTTTTTAAAACAGTTTTCGGCGGAGATCGTTTGAAATTTAACTTGATCGAATTGCAATTGCACTTACTTTTGTCAAATTGCACTCGGGACAGAAAAATGTCAATGTTCGAACGTTGCACTCGTTTCGATCACTACATAACTCCTATTAATTAACGAATTCCAGTCGGCGCTCCGAATAATAATTTTTATTTTTAATACCTACCTATAAAGTTTATTGTTTTTATTTTAATATTCCCATCAATTTTATTACCTATGACATCGATGTACAATAGTACATAATCAGCTTAAGTACACTTCTATATACCGGTGTTTTGAATTAAATTTATGATTTTTGGCTTTGAAAGTGACTATCTGCAAATTGTTTAACTGTTTTTATAAATAAAAATAAAACTTTTAGCCAATTAGTAATACTTTATGAATTTAGTGCACATTTCCATTTATAGACTTTTTATAATTTTAAAATTAGTAGGTACTTATTTAATTTCAAATAGGTACCGATACTTTGAGAGAGTATTCAAAATAGATAATACTTCCAAGTATCTACCTACTAGCTGTTTTTAAAAGTATTTAAAATATGAATTTGAGTACTTGAGTATTGAGTATTTGAATACGTTTACTGAATTACATTTACTCAAATATACTTTACAAGACTGTAGGTACCTAGACATCTAGTACTTAGTTAAAGTCTTAATACACGATCAGACTTGTACAATAAAATGAAAAACCTTGTACAAGATTCGAATTGTCGTGTACAGTGCTCGACTTGGGGGGGGACGCAGGGGGACGGAGGTACCCCAACTAATTTTTCAGAAATTATAGCGTACCCCTACTCTCATTTTGAAGAGGCACGCACGGGACGCTGCATCATTCTGCATTTTTATCAAAATGCACGTGATCAAATCATAATTTTTCTTACCATAGATTTAATAATTATTTATATATTTTGTATTATTATTTAATCAATTACCTTTAAAATATTATTATTTAAGATAATAAAGAACAAACCTATGATAAATTATGGAACTATTTA
>NC_042495.1:8710395-8723060 GCF_005508785.2 Acyrthosiphon pisum | reverse complement strand
TATTCAACAGACATTAATAAAATCATATTAAAATATAGTGTAATTTAATGCTTATATATTATACAAGAGGACGCAATTGGAACATAAAAAGGTATGAAAAAATAATTTACCTATCCGACTTGTGGACGCAATCGACATCACGGCTCAGTAACATTTAATAAGTGATATGGGGACGCTCATTTTTTTAAAGTAACAGAGTCCCCCTACTTTAATTTTGCCAAGTCGAGCACTGGTCGTGTATCGAGTCGTCTTATCAACAGTAATTTCAGATTTATATTAGCAGTATCGCCTATTACCTATTATTCCCATTAACCTTAGATTTATTTTTACGTAACGGCGGTTGTCGCAATACGTGTTTTTTACCACATGACTATTGACGAATAATTTACGCCACGGAAAACTATAAAAAAAACACTAACACGGCGTATACTATTCCAGCCTGCTACAAAGTGAGATTTTAAACGAGCGACAGAAACATAATATTATTTTAAGTCACATTTTTTTTAGGGGTAATTTAATTCATTTTGAACACGATAATTATTAAAAAAGATGTTATAACGTTTTAGAAAATATTTTTTTTTAATAATTGTGAGTCGTTACAAAACAATATACTTGATAAAAAAATTACATTTTCATCATTATGAATTTTTAAGTTTTATAATTTTTTTTAATAACAAATTGACAAGATCCATTTTTAATTTTATATGCTGAAGCAAACTACTTTATTTGAATTATTTGTATGAAAAAAATTTTAGACGAATAGACACTTAATTAGTTATAAGTAGGTAGGTGTTTAAAGTATTGATGAGTATTGGGTGGTGTAATGAAAAATATTTTACGGTTAGGTACACCTGCATGTCATAACACTCCGCTCATCGTCTAAACTTTAAATATTCAAATCATAATCTACTCGTCCAAAATCCGATTTTAATAAATCAAAGTACATAGGTACCCCCTAAAATATTCTGATTTTTAATAAGGAATTAAAAAAATGTATGTTGTCTTTAAAATGAGTAAAAACTTAAAAGCTACCTATTTAACGATGAAAAATGTAAATATTTTTTTTAAATCTTGTTTTGTAACTAAACATTTTTGAATAAACAATATGATAATTGATGAAGTATTGGATTTTCTGCCAATAAAACAACTACACAGTGTAGGATTGAAAATCAGTTTTCTTCTTATTATTATTACCTATAATGTTGTTTACAATTTCATAATTTATAAAGAGGTAGGTCTATTATTTGATTTATTTATAGAAAATAGGAGGTACCTATAAACTGCATTTATAATAGATGCCTTAACCGGATATTCTAGTTTATTCTTTAGGCAAAAAACATGTTTAGCATAATAAGCTGTTATCGTTAATGCGTTCGCATTCCTAATTATTGAAAGTATATAATGATTGACGCACCTTCCTTCCAACGTAGGTATACGTGTATGAAAAACATTACTAGGTATAGACGTAGGTATAGTTTTAATATTCTAATATATTATGATACAGACATACAGTTGTTCAATATAAATGTTAAATATATCGTAAAAATGTTCGTGTACTAGAATATTATGTTAACACTGTTTATTGTTATTACTTATTATTTATTTTATAAATTGTAGGAACAATAATAATATGTATTTCGTTGGAGTGGACGTCGGGACGGGAAGTGTTCGGGCGGCGTTAGTCGACGGTACAGGACGAATTCTAAAAAAATCTACTAATGCTATTCAAACGTGGAATCCCGAAGAAAATTTTTATCAACAATCGTCCGAAGACATATGGCGCAGTTGCTGTAAAGTCGTGCGGGTAAGGAACGATAAACTATTACTATCTAATTATTTGTCTCTACATAACGATAACACGACTATATCATTACACCAGTCTATATTATTCAAAAATTATCGATGACATTAATATGCTCTTTGGTATAATACCTACCATTTTAGATTCTGAGTGGAATGATGAATGTATTGATTTTACAATGATGTGTGTTTTTTTATTTTTATTTTTTTGTTTTTGTGTCTGTCATCACCTTTTAGGACAGTAAAAGTGCTTGGGATTTCTTCAACAGTATCTTTTCTGATAGGAAAGTGAATCTAGTTGGTACTTTATGGGTCAAAAGTAAAAATTTCCCAGTAGTTTTCAAAAGCAACGGGAAAAACAAAAGAAAAATTAAGGAAAAACAGGAATTTTTACGCAAAATCTGTTTTCGAAAAAATCGATTTTGGTTTTTAGCGCAACTCTAAAACAAATGACCGTAGGTACATGAAATTTTTATTGAGTGTTTATATTAGCATTTTCTATACACCATAACATTTTCCAAATATTTTGACTTATTTTGAGCTGTTTATGGACATTTGTAGTTTCCGTTGTTTATATTTTTGTTTTCTATAAATATTAATAAAATTTTATTTGTTGGTTAAAAAAGCTTGAAAATGTAATAGAAGGTTCCTATTATATTGTTTCAAAGGCAGATGAAAAAAATTAAAAATCCGTAGTCACAATTTTTTTTTATAAGCATCTAAAGTCAAATATTGACAAAATACGTAAAAATGACAAAAATTTGCAAATTATTTCGAGTTAGAAATTCATGAAAAATTTTCTTTTTAAATCTAAGATTTGAAAATGTAATACAAGATTCCTCATAAGTTTGCCTACCTTTTTCAAAAAAAAAAAAAATGTCTATAGCAAGTCAAATTAAATTTTTATGAGCGTTTAACATTTATATTTTTACAACATTTGATATTCACTCGAATTCTCATGTTACGATTTTCTTATTTTGTTGTAATTAAAATAAGAATGACTGTAGATACTTGAAAATTTCACTGAATGTTCATATTAGCATTTTCTATACACAGTAAAATTTTAAAATAATTTGACTCTTTTTGAGCTTTTTGCGGATATTGTCAGTTTTCAATTTATTTAGTTTTTTTTTTCTATAAATATCAATATAGTTTTATCTGTTGGGCCAAAAAATGTAAAAATGTAATACAAGGCTCCTGATATATTTCTACAATATCAGTTGAAAAATATTATAAATACATAGGCACAATTTTTTTTATAAGCATTTAAAGATCGAATTTTGACAAAATTTATCAAATTTAAATTTGAATAATTATTTTGTAGTTAAAAATGTATAAAATGTTCAACTTTTGTATCTAAGATTTGAAAATTTAAAACAAGATTCCACGTAAGTAATTAATTTTGTTACCAAAAAATCTAAAAAATACATTTACGCAGTTTATTTTTATAGTCATTTTAAGTTCAAATTTGGACGAAATTACATATTAAAAACCTAGAACTATTTTAGTTATTTTGTTGTGATCGTGTAATATTATTCTTGGGTATACTTGAAACTTCTAAAGTATACTATTATATATCTATGATAGTATCACGGTTTGTTGTTGATGTATAACGCGTTATAAGTACCTAATAGATATTGTGATATGATTAAATTGGAATTAATTATAGGTACCTAATACCTATTATAGGTCAATTTTTTTTTTAATACCATAGACTATATAATATTATGTCTTATACCTAGACCAGGGACGGATCCAGGGGGGGCCTAGGGGCCCAGGCCCCCCTCCCAGACATATTTTTTAATTCTACAGATCCTAAAACTTACTATATTACTATATTTCAAATCACATAATATATGTCTGATAATATAATATATTATTATACGCAATATCTACTATTTATTAAGAATAAAGGATAATAATTTATTATAATTGTATTTGTGTTGTAAAAAAATTGTTGGCCCCCCCCCCCCAGATCTTTGCTCTGGATCCGTGTCTGACCTAGACTGACATACCGTCTCCGCTCAGAATCGTTTTTCTTATACAATGATATTATATCCTTGAATTCAAATTTAATACCATCCATTATACAATGACCCATTTGTAACCTACTGTACAGCAGAGCGACATCCACTTACCCACCTTTTTAATATTAAACTTATATGGATGCGTCATTCTGTACACAATAAATCTGCAGTAAGCCACCACGATTGATACCATACTAAACTGCAACATGATAAATCTCTTTTCTCTCTTGTTGAAATGCAAATTTATTTAACGTTCAGAAACATCTGTGCAAGTGAAAACTATATCTCTTATTCTCTTCTTTGTGATTCTGGCCTAAAAGTATAAGTTTAAGATTTAAATTTCTAAGATATAGGAATGCCGTATCCATAATACGTTAATATACCTCTATACGATAAACATTTGAACGCGATTCATATATGTATATGTTATGTATTACTTAATACATCTAAGACATGTGTACGCTGGCTTTTCAGAATAAGGAATGACTTTTATTAAGAACAATATAATTATACAGTATATCATATCTCTTATCTAATAATAATGATAATTACAACAGTATATAAATATATATATATTTATTTATTGTGCATAATATAGGAAGTCACCGAAGGAGTATCATCGGAGGCGGTCGGAGGTATCGGATTTGATGCTACGTGTTCTCTAGTAGTCGTGGACAGTGATGGACTACCATTATCAGTAAGCAAAAACGGTAAGAATTTTTTGTTATATCTTTCATAAATAGATGTTTATAATAATAATCATATACAAATGCTCATAGAAAAATTAATGTTACTTTCCAATAAACTTTTTTTTGTTTCAACATTTCTCAAGGCTATATTAACTACCTGAAAAAGATTTAAGATATATCGTAATTGATACTATTCATTGAAAATGCTAATATAAATGTTTGGTGAAAATATAAAAAGTCTGCGGTTATTAGTTTTTGAGTTACACCAAAAAAATTAAATCGATTTTTTCAAAAGTTGGATTTTTATAAAAATTACCAGTTTTTTATATTTCTTGACGCTTTCTAAAATTACTTGAAATTTTCAATTTTGACCTCCCAAAAGTACCAACTATAGATTCACTTTTTTATCAAAAAAGATGCTGATATCGAAAATTGGAGCTTTTTTACTATCCAAAATTTGGCAGACAGACAGAAAAAAACATTGTTATTAAATCAATACATTCTTTTGCTCCGCTCTGAATCTAAGATAAATAGGTAGTTGTCCGTGTGCATAATATGTATCCATTATGCATTCCTAAACGGCTCGCGGCTGTACAGATTTTGATACAAATTTTTCTGTGTGTTTGAGTGGTTCCCGGGATGATTTAGATTCACAATTTGACCAGGTAGCTCCAACTCGAGGAGGTGCTCAAACAGGGATATTGAGATTTAAAATGGACTTATGAAAAAATAGTGGTTTAATAAATGGTTTATAAATGGTTGCTATTGGTTATAGAAGAAATATTTAGTAGAAATACTAATTTATTATTTTATTGGTTAGCATTGGCTTATCGGGCAGATCAGGTACAAGCATTAAATCGAATTTTCGCACATTGCCTACAAAGGTGGCCGATTTGCACTTATTGCATCGAGTTATACTCAAAAGGAGTTGAATAATCACAATTTTTAGGGGCGACGAATTGCGCGGGATGAGCTACTAAATATATAAATATATGATTATAGGAGAACGAGAACAAAATGTAATACTGTGGATGGACCATAGGGCAAAGAAGGAAGCGGATCTCATCAACACAACGAATCATCGAGTGTTAAAGTATGTGGGAGGCAAAATATCGTTAGAAATGGAAACGCCGAAAATTCTTTGGCTAAAAAATAATTTACCAAAAAACACGTTTTGGCAAAAAGTGGGTAGGTTCTTCGATTTACCCGACTTCCTTACTTGGAAAGCCACGGATGCCGTCTCCAGGTTAGTGTGCATATAATAATATATATTATATAGCAGTGGTTTTCACTTGCTTGGTCACATGTGCTTCAGAAATAATTCACATACTGCAATAGTTACCTATACTTTTAATAGTTAATTAAATTATATATATAGATATATAATAGGTCATAAAAAATAAAAATAAATATTAATCAATTGTGCGGAGCCAATAAAATGAATATAATATTATAATAATGATATATTAATATAGTAAATTAATTAAAATTTGATCTGTTTTTGCTTTTTACTCAATAAAATATATAAACCAGTAGGTACTTTTATTGTATTATATTAATCAGCTTTAATTTGTCTGAAACATAAATAAAAAAAAAATAAAAAAAAATAGGTTGGGAGTCCAATACCGTTGAAAACCGCTGCGTGTATATTTACACTTATAATATAGTAGGTATATCATAATGCTAGAAAAATAGCAATTAATATATAAACCAACACCGGTGACTTGCTATACAAAAAAATACTGTTTTTTTTATAGGTCACTATGTACGGTTGTCTGCAAATGGACGTACTGTGCAGATCAGGCGTTGGGTAGTGGTTGGGATCGCTCATATTTCGAAGAAATTGGTCTGGACGACTTGAGCCAAAACAATTGGTCGGCGATAGGTTAGTATCTGCATTCTTTCATCAGGTCATGATGTTTACCAGGCTATGACCATGGTAGTCGTTATACTTTTAAATCAACGCCTTTTCTTTTTCCTAAAACAGGCAACGAAATATTTGAGCCAGGACGACCATGTGGCAGTGGGTTGACCGATAACGCAGCCCGTGAAATGGGACTAACCGTTGGAACTCCGGTGGCCACATCATTGATTGATGCACATGCCGGAGGACTGGGAATGATCGGGATTGGATCAAAAAATCCGACTGAATTCAAACACCGATTGGGTAAGTATTATATACGTACTTACTACTTATATATTACTACGGGATTTTCGATTTTACGACTTCCAAGTTATATATTTTGCACCTCATCTTCTAAATCTATAATAGGTATCTTTTACCTACCGGCTACCCTATTGCAACATATTATATTAGTATACAAAATAAAATCTTTTCTGATTTTTAAGTGTAGAAATCAAAACAATTAAATAAATTGCAATGAAAAATATCGAAAAATAAGTAAAGATATTAGTTGGTATACATATTTAATGCAAGTCATTTTAGCATTATATAGCTATTTCTATTGCAACTCCGTACCGCGTTGCACATGTCTTTTTGATAGATATAACTATATAAGTATATAATTACTTTCATAATATAGTAATATTGTATAAAATATATACCTACATATACCTAATACAGTTATATCTATAGACTATATAGTAGAAACTCGCTTATTATCTATTACCTATAATTTGTACAATATTATATAAAATATATAAAATAGTGTTATTTTGATTTTGTGTGATACAATTAGTAAAGACTACATAAAAACGTAATTCTTTCCATTTTTTACACACAAAATTTGAAGGACTGCTTTACAGCATATATGTACAATACTTATCTAATAAACTGCACCTATAGAGCCTATAGGTACAGGTAATAATATACCTAGGTATGTTATGTATGTGTTAATGCGTTATGCTATATGATGTGCTATATAAAATGTACAATATATTTATGTTTATGCTAATGATTCTGCAGTGATGATTGGGGGCACGTCGACATGTCATATGTTACTCAGCGACCAAGAAGTATTCGTAGACGGTGTCTGGGGGCCATACTACGGTGCCATAGTACCGGACCTGTGGCTTCTGGAAGGCGGCCAATCAGCCACGGGCAAGCTGATCGATCACGTGATCAACACTCATCCGGCCGCCAAACATCTGAACGTCACGGAAGACGTGTGAGTACATAATATATAGTTATTGTATAGCTATATAGCATATATATTATTATAATATATTAATAAAATAAATATATAGGGCTAAAGACTTCTAGTACTTAAGAATCCCAAAATATGAATGCACTTAAAAAACAAGAAGTATGTTCTAATGCAGCGATTCTCAACCTATTTTTATATCCGCATACCACCTACACAGTTTGACCGTTTTTATGTACCATTTGACTAAATACCCTTTTCTTTCCGGATCAAAAATGTATACGTTATTTTACATGAATAGAATTTTATTTTATTAAGAATTACAAAATTATGACAATATAAGCATTAAAGCATTTAATGCACAAAAAGAAAGTTAAATATGAAAATTATTATTAATATCCAATAAATCAAATAATATTTAATGTAAATAATGATCTACTTTTTTTATAAAGGGAGATTTACGTAAACGTAGTTTTTTAGACGAAAAATTAAAATAGTACATGCCTACATATACTAACATGTACTTACACGTTATAATTGCACTGGTTTAAGTTTTTCCATTTTTTTTTTTTTACCGAATAATTCATTTTTTACAATTGCTATTATTGTATTCATCCGCTTTTATATCAGGAGAGCGGAAGACTACCTGAACGGGTTACTCGTGAAAATGGCTGCAGACAGAGGTTTGGATGCAATCGATAGGTTAACCGAAGAGTTTCACGTATATCCTGATTTTCACGGCAACCGATCGCCCGTAGCGGATCCTACGCTTAAAGGAATGGTACGTGTGATGGGCTTTTGAGAAAATGCCACAATATTTGTTGTATATTAAAATAAAATGTATATATATAAATATATATGTACAATATTTTATGAATGATAAAAGTAAAAAAGGTGGACTAATGGGTACCCCTCTGCTGTACAGTAGTTGTAATGGATGTGTTATATTTAAATACAATGATAAACCATTGTATACGAAAAACGATTCTGAGTGGTTAGCGTAGTCCTTAACAAGGTCTCCTTATAATATTATTATTTTTTATTCGTTGCTATGATAATAAAGACATCGTTGGAAATTAAAATCCCATTTTTAACGGTTTTTTGTAATTTATCGATAGTTTTTCTAAAACTACTTGGGATTTTCAATTTTGACCTCCCAATGAAATTCACTTATTAACATTTTCTGATTTTCGAGTAACAATTATTATAATAAATTTAGCGAGCTAGTATAAACATATTGTAAGATATATGAAAATATAAGCCTATTATAGTATCATATATCCGTTAGTTATCTATTTCACTTTACTCCAGATTGAACTACAATACAAAATATAAATATTATATTATATTTAATGATGTATTTTAGGTGGTCGGGTTGACGCTATCCGTGGACCAAGAGAACTTGGCACTTATATATCTGGCAACGATACAGGCGCTGTGTGTAAGTATATAATAATTTAATGTATATATTAGGTATACCTACACTTTTTAAACAATATAATATAATATGTTAAATCAATTTAAATTACATATTATAATCATATTGCAATGAATCAAAAAAGGGACTAACACTGCTAGCAGTGGTATTACTATAGAGTCCAAAATGGAGGGAAATGGCGACTATGAACGGTATATGCGCGAAACGTTTCACTTCTCTTGTGAGCCAGAGTCTTTTTATAATATGGCACATGAAACAGTTTTCTGTATTCAGTAGTGTATTCAATGAGGGCATTACCCAAATTTTGAGTCAGATAAATGGGCACCGATGCTTGAGATTTAAAGTACTTACCCTAAAACCAATAATTTATTTTTATTTTTATTTTTACTATACAGTACGTTTCATTAAAATTTTAGAATTTATCTATTAATAAAATATTCATGATAAAATAAAATATATAAAGAGAATGTCAAAAGTAAAATGTTATGGTTAAAATAAAATGTAGCACGCTATTATATGATTTCCACTTCAGAGAAAATGTAAGAATCATAATCATAAGTATTGGGGGTTTTAACGTACCTATAGTTTAAAAAATATCGAGTAGCATGCTTAATGCTACATTATAAGTTAATTTTTACTTAATAACAAATAATGAAAAAATAAAGTCCAATAAAAAACATTTTAACTAAAGAAATTATTAATCATGAGCTGTTCAAATTGTTCTAACTCCTTTGTTCTAACTCATCACGTTTCAGTTCTCTGTACGCTTTCTGATACCTAGTATTAATTAAAGTTCATAATTCCTGAGATATATTTACTTTTAAGCAAATAATTCTAAAACAAACTATATACTTAAGCTTATTCTTTTTTTTTATTTTTCATTACATTTTATACATTTGATACAAATCCTGGATAGTAAGTTTTATTAAAAACTATAAGTAACCATAACCACGAAAACCTAATGAAAAATCGGTCAGAAACAAAAAAATATTTATGTTAAAACCGCAAAACCACTTTTTATAATTTGCCTGTACCCATAATATATACGGCGGAAAAGCTGTGTAAAAATGGGAAGGATTTTTATACTTTATATTATCATAGATATTGGCTGGATACGACTTTTTTTTGTGGAAACCGATATTTGATTTAATTAAATTTCTAACAAAATTTAGCATGCTACTATATACTTTTCCACTGCATTTTATTCAAATACATATTTATGATTCATCAATTTTCCTTGCAGAGGAAAAATATCTTTAATTTAAGCCTTGATAAGTACAGGCATAGGTGCATTTTTGTAAAATTAGTATGTACTATTTTATAAAAAAAAATTAAAACAGCAATTCGAAAGAAATTTATACGCAGCTACCTACCCACCTAAATTTTTTTTTTATAAACAAATTTATGATAACACTTGTTTTGGTGCGTTATAATGATTTTATGAGTATTTATTTTTGGTATTGTGTGAGACTAAGTCACGTAACTCCTTATAAGTATGTCTATAGTTGTTAAATATTAATGGAAAATGCGTGGTACTTTAATATACTTAATTGTCCCTGAAGAACTATATTTCTAAATACACCACTAGTTATAATTTATATTGTGGGTACTTTCAGGGATCAAGAATCAAGAGTGACTTATTAAATGTTGTAATTAATTATTATGATATTTAGACATTTAGACATTTAGTTATGACTTTATGAGGTTTTGTGGCGTCATAATGTGAATATCATTACAGTATACCAGATACCTGTTAGTATAAAATATACATACTTTATTGTCTTAAACCGATGTATAACGACTAATGATAATGGCATGTATAATATTATACCGAGTGACTTATTTAACCCACTACGCTAATTTTTTGGACTTCAATTAATATTTTTTTATAAAGGTAGTCTGAATTTTATTGAAGTAATTATATATTATATATATTATAAAATATAAGCTATAACACTATGGTTGTTGACGTCTAGTAGGTTAGACATAGTTAGATACGTATTAAAATCAAAACATGTGTGATATATTCAAATATTGAATATTGTTGTCTGTTAATCATAACTGTTTTTATATCGAACATTGAATGAATAAGCTTTTTTATATATAGTCATATAGACGCATGTCTATTGTCTTAATGCTCACATAAATCTGTTTCATCGAACATCTCCGGTTACCTTTCTCCCTAACATAAACAAATGCCTATATTTAGTAAGCCCATGAATGTCACACATTCACTCAACTATTATAGACTAATATAGAGCTGTAGGTAGATGTAAGTCGTGGATAACTATACAATCTATGCAAAAACCACAACAACAGTAATTGACCGAAAAGTTATAATATTATATGTATGGTGATAATGTATATTGTATTAATAATATGATTTACAATATTTACATATGTACTTATTCGTTCACGCTTCTATACCACGTGCATTAAATTGTTGCATGCACTTCGGTCCAGTACGGGACCAGGCACATCATAGGATCGATGGAGAAAAAGAGCGGAGGATCGTTAAACGTGCAAGAGATCCTCGTGTGCGGCGGACTCTGCCGAAACCGGACGTTTTTACAGTGTCAGGCTAACGTCGCCGCGCTACCAGTACGTACTTCCACGGAAGACGACTCCGTCCTGATCGGTTCAGCCATGTTGGCCGCAGCCGCGTGGACGTCGTCCAAATCATCGGCTGAACTCCGCCCGTGGTCTTCATCACTCGGGGACGCCATTACGGCAATGGCCAGCGACGCGCGCACTCTACACCCTTCGTTGGATTTGCAGGAGTAAGTAACACCATTGACTGTGGGAAAATAGTCACTTGTTTCATATACATAGTTTGTGATAACATATTGATACTTATAATAACCCTGCCTTCTTATCAGTTCGGACGTTCGGTGTTGACCTGCACGTATGTACAATTGTCCGCTATGCCATCGCGTTTTTAGTTATGTAAACAGTTAACAGTTCACCGGTTTCACTCCGTTGAACGCGTTTTCATTCCAATATAGATAACACCACCTCTCCGAAAATTTCTAATCCCAAACAGTCGCTGCCAATTGCCATCATCTCCAAATTCACCTATCCAAATAGGAAAAAAAACCAAGTAATTTGTTTCGCCAAATAAATTCGTTGTCCTGGCTATCAAATAGGACAATAAAATCCAACCCGACACCTCTCGTGATACTTCTAATATAACCAACGAATTTACAAATCATCATCAGCAGGACAACATCGAGGCTCCGCCAATATATGTTTAGAACATCACCAACGCTACTCTGAATTTGAAAATATGTTAGTACAAATCACCGGTCCTAACGGGTTCTCTTGTAAGTCTACGTCTTCTTTTCTAATTGTTCGACCTCATGGACGCCAAATGTTTAACGTAATCATAGATCATTTAATGGCCACCAGTGCCTGTTTTCATACTTTCATGTTGCCAATACCCTTACAAGGCTATAATCAGAAACTAGCACCACACAACACTCATCTCTGATACATCTGATGCACACTCGGAGTTAGGTCACTCCATCCAGACGAGTCATGGACGTCATCAAAAATGGCCACCCATACCCACTGTTTCTACTAGAGTTAAATCCCAACGCCAACAATA
>NC_042495.1:8706889-8710295 GCF_005508785.2 Acyrthosiphon pisum | reverse complement strand
TTTTTAGCTTCTACAGTTCTACCTTTAATTGTCCTAAAATAAGTGGTCAGTGGTGACATGAGAACATAAATAAACAAAGTATAAACACTCCATTGTAAAACCAATACCATTTGGCTATATAAATCCTATCTTAAAATATTTATTTATAGTTAAGTAAATAGGTAATATAAGTTAAATCGATTTATAATTTAATTGGATAAAATTATCCAGAAGCTAATTGAAATATTAAATCTTAAATCACAGATTTTTGTTTTTAATTTAACGAAATTAGAGATTAGTCCAGTCAATCTTGATTCTAGTTACTCACTGGTTACGTATAATATTATGATTTTGAACTCATTTGGTCGTAATAATGTCGTAATATTTATACTTTATAGTCGTATTAAATATTAATGTATTATGCGTTACAAAAATAAACTATGTTATTCAAAATGTTTATTATAAAAATCCTATATACAATATAGGCCAGCTGCTATATGACCTATTTTTTAAATAATTTCTATGGGCATCATAATAAAACAAACATATTTAATATCAATAAATTGTTTATCTTTTTATGGTTTAAAATCTATGCAACTCATACAGATGCGTGATATTGTATTCAATCGAAATTAAATTATTTTTTTTTACATAATTTTAGGTAGATAAATAATATTTATTATTAAAAAAAATATAATATTATGTATTCATAAAACGGCCAATCATTGAAAAACATTTAAGACCCTGAAACTGGCCTGAACATTCAAACCATTGATTGAGTGTAAGTGAGTACGACGTCACATTATGTGGTAAATTTGAACAATTGTAATGTTGCAACAAATGTGTGGAACAAGACATGTATAACCCCAAAAATTTCAACTTTATCTCGTCATTTGGTTAAAACCTGGTATAAAAAAAATAAGTTTATAGTGAATAAATAATATTTATTGTAACAATATAGCTTGTAAATTAATATTTATTACCTAATTAATATTTTATACAAAATAATATGTATTTCAATACTATAATGTTTGTAGATACCAAATAAATATATTGGTTGGTAGTCGGTACTATATTATACGTAGGTCCGGTATCCGGTAGGTCACTTCCTAAACGAATGCCCATCTCATTTTATACTTAATGCACTTAAATATTTACTATATATACTATATTATATATGTATAGTGATTTATATGCAACTAGGTTTATTATGATAAACAAAAAAAAAAACGTCCGAGTCGTTTATATTATTTGAACTAGTTAAAGGTATGAGCCCAGCATTGAACTTTATAAGTCACAAATATTTGTGTATAAAATTATATACAACATATAAACATATACAAATTATAAATATTCTCACGTACCATTATCATTGTCTTTTATCATAGTGTGCGCCGTGCGGATATGGATTTTCAATAACAGTAATGATTGTCATGTTTCAGGACCTAGAACAATGTATAGCAGACCAAATCAAAATCAAGGCGAAGCGAGACTCGGTTAGTACTTATATAAACTTGCATGCATTAGATTAGTCACGAATTTATCTGTACTTATATGGAATAATGGAATACAAACAATTTATTTAATAATATTGTAGTATTAACTATTAGTCACCTGCAAAGTATGTAGGTACTAATTCCATTAAAGTACACTATAGAGTCTAAAACACATTAGGAAGGAACAGTTCTGTATGTTCGATGTACTCATGTTTATATTATTAATGGATTTTTATGAAATAAACATTACAAAATTCATTGAATCCATTATTCGATAAGCCGAGTTTGAGAATTTTTATACGGGTTTTTTAACTGTTATACCTGATAATTTTAGTATAAAAGCTACCAATCGTACGATATTTTGGCGGTATGTGTATTTTATTCCCCTCGTAAAAAATATTTGACACTTTAATATGTAAAGGAAACGTCTGGGTTGTAATGCATCCTAATTCCTTGGTGAAGGTATATATAAAAAATAAAAAAACAAATCGTGTTTCATTTCCAACTGCTATTTTTATAACGTTACAGTTTGTTTGAACGTTGACACATTTCGGCTGTCTGGACCGTAGCTAATACTATTAAAAATAGAAACCTGAACAAACATTATATAATTACATAAGGATATTTCACCTTCACAATTGTTATTTTTTCTAAACGACCAATTATAAAAACAAAAAATAACATGTAAAATCATTTTCAACTACCTACTTTACTTGGATATTAATTTATCATAATTCGAGGTTATACTCAATAATATCACGATATTACTATTCTTAGCACCTACCTAATATATACCTATTACATTATTATATTTATCATTATTTCGTGGAGCACTGGAGTCACCACTCACCAATTCACCATTCGGTATACACTAGCTGTCTCATTTAGATATTATGGTCTCAAGAGAACTAAAAAATTACTTCACCTTCTTGTGGGTAGTGGTATATTCACCGTTTAGTCTCCCCTCCTACCACCATCACACACATATCAATAAAATATTTTCATTTTTATTTATTTTTGAATTTTTTTTGCCCTGATAATTGCATTTCCAAAAAATACTTGAATTTGATTCAGTGGCGTATCCAGGGGAGGGGCTGAGGGGGCTGCAGCCCCCCCCCCCCGAAATGTTAAAAATTATTTTAATGGTCTATGATAGTAGCTCAAAAAGTCTTAAATTGTATTTAAAATATTTAAAAATGTACAATATGTATTAACACTTTTCAGCTATCTATTTGTGCTAGTACGTATTTAATGTATAAAAGTGTAAAAGTGTAAAAGTTGATCAGCACCTCCCGAAAAAAAATCCTGGGCTACGCCACTGATTTGATTACAATATAGATAGTATTATAGCCGCAAAATGAACATTCTGAGAATTTAAACTTTAAGTATCAATATATTATACCTACCTATAAATTATAATTTAATAAATGTACTGCAATTTCAATAAACCTCTCACTTGAGAATAGTTATGTTCAGATTATTAAATATTCCGGGAATAACACCTTGACACTGTTATATTTAATAGGTTACGACGTACGCGCATAGCTGCCTTACAACGTATAATTACTAATTAGTTCAAACTTGAACATTTATTATTGTTTAGAACTGTTACTGGACGACTTACAGTCCACTCTTCCGCGTAAAAACCATGGACTCAGTAACACATCGTCAACTGGATACAGAGAAGTTACTAAAAGCACATCAAGGACGATTGGTAACGGTCAAACAGAAATTAACAAGGAATATGAAATCCAATATCTCAATCCAGCCAATAAATCCACAATGCTTAGTGAAAGATTACCCGATCTTCAATCAGTTGACTTGCTGGTGGGAATTAATTAATTAATGACCGCAATCATAATTAAATTATGGATTCATATGTCAATATATTATGTCTTATAAAATAACGTATTAACATTTCAGCGACAGAC
>NC_042495.1:8701376-8706839 GCF_005508785.2 Acyrthosiphon pisum | reverse complement strand
GAAGGGCCCCCAAATTAATTTGCCCCTGGCCCCGAAAAACCTTGGGACGGCCCTGATGGTAATAATAATATTAATTTACTTTTGATAATAATATCAAATATGTAGTAATACTCGTAATAAATTGTCATGTCATGATATACGTTACATGGGTTGAATTTTAAATGAAACGTTTCTCATAAAATTTAATGGTGAAATTTCGTTTTTTTTAAACTTTCTATTTGTTTTTTTAAGAATTCTAATTTTAAAGGTTTTTTCTTGTAATCTTTTTTTGTAGTATTAATGCTATTAATTAAGTTATATGCATTAATCTGGAATGATTTGAAGACATCAATGAATTGGAAAATATGTGGATTACAAGAATAAAAATATGAATTAAATTTCGAGTGAAAATCCTCACGTGCATTTGTGGTTCTTTGTATATTTAGATTCTGGCCAAGCTTTTTTAATAGCAGTGTGTATTGAAAAATCAAAGTCGGCAATACAGTGTCTGGTGAAAATTTAAACCCTCGCTTTGAACCAGGGCTTAAAACCGTTTCCAAAATTATAGGTAATCGGCTCCGTTAGGATACGAAATTTTTTTATGAACCGGTTACCAGTTATCTTGTTCTGAGAAGTGCCGTTTACCGGTTACCGGTTACCTTACACCACAATAAAAAAGTGATTACCAGTTACCGATTTTTAACGGTTTCCAAAATATTTAAATAACCGCTTACCAATTTTAAGCGGTTTAAATACCGCTTTTCACATCACATTTTTTCATTTTTGTTAACAACTATGAATTATTTATAATTATGTTTTATAAGTTCATTATACTGTTGTTTATGATGTGAAAAAATGTGTTTTTCTAAATTAGAGGAATGCTTACCAGTCATAATTTTATTACAATTATTTACATTACACTTAGAAGTATTTTCACTTACGTTAAACGTAAAAAACATTTCTAGCACTGGATTTTTCATAATTAATTTAAAACTTAATAGAAAACAAGTAACAACAACAAAATATAAGACGTTTAACTTATAACTGTACACGCGAATAACATATGTAAACTATACAACAAGACGCCGTTCTGTTGGCTATATAGTAAGTAGTGACGGGTACTATACAAAAATACTGAAAGTGAAATACTGAATAGCAAATAATAATAATATTAATAGCAGGTAATAGACAATAGTGTAATACTACGATAAGTAGTTAGTAAATACTAAATCATATGATATATATATATATTACATACAATAAGACAATACTTTGTAGGTCATAAAATATAACCATGTGTCCATGTAAGCTGCATTACGGGAAACGGCCATAGGGAATTTCGGTAATATTTTTAAATCAGTACAGAATACAGATATAAATATATCATTTTTAATTTAAAATATTATAAAAATAATACACCTATATATTATTTTATAATACACATAAACGGTATACAATGGTATACCCGTATGACATGTACGTATTTACTATTTTATGTACAATTATATCATAAATTCATTATTTCAATATTACTGATAAAGAGAATATTTTTCTACTAAATTAAGCATAAAAACTATAAACTGAAATATAAATAATTGGTAATTGGAACAAAGTTTTTTTTTCCTCATTGTACTGGTTACCGGGTATCGCTAAAATAACGATTTTCAGAAATGTCGATAATTGGTTTTTGGGATATGACTTTATAAACTCTTGTTAATCGGTTACCGGTATCCGCTTTCCAAACTGCAGATAAATTAGATAACCGGTTTAGGGTTCTCAAAATTTACGGTTTTTAACGGTTTTCGTGAAAAACCAGTAAACGGTTTTAAGCCCTGCTTTGAACACTCTTCACTTAGGTGCGTAAATACTTTAATATATGATTGAGTTTCTTTATTCGGATGTACAAAAATTTTAATAATCATTAATGAGTCCATAAATTGTAAACATTTGCAAAAAATGTATTGAAACGTGCCATTGACGTAAATTGTTTTCAATTTCATTAACAAACTTAAATTTTTATCACAAAAAAATAATATGATATTATTTTGTCGATCATAGACTAGGAGAAAATGTTCATTTTCAGCTGTTAGTACAGGATGCTCTTGCAATACGTTGTGAACATCTACTACTCGTATATTTATGGAATTTTTGGTGGGATTGATCTATGAGTGTTATAAATGTTTTTCCGAACTAAATTTATATCATTAACTGTAAATGTAATAACGTCATCAGCACTAAGTTCTGCACAAGTCATTTTCGATGGGCGTTGTGCTAAGATCCGATAGGCTTTTTCGTTTTGCAACATTACTTAGTTTTCTTCGATCGAGGTGAGTGGTGTCATTTGGAGTATGATATGGAGTATGCTAAGTAGGATCAATCATTAAATTAAAATGCTTTTACAGCTTTTATTCGTATACTTCCGTCGAAAATTGTTATTGCTTACCGTTTTATGATATCCAAACTTATAACCATCAATTATATAAAAACTATGAATCGCGATCAATTTAGTACTTACTACACATTTTTCCATTTAACTATTAAATTAACTTATTTATTTTTATTTTTGAATTTGAAGAGTGGTATTTTCACAGAAACAACTATTGGTCTAATAAGACAAATTGCACTGAATAAATGTAAAATGTGAAAATATAATAGGTACGAGCATAAATTACAAAAGATTATCGACGTAATTGCTGAATCTTATCGAATCTAACATTTAACAACCAATAAGTTGTATTACCTATGTTTACCTATGTTCTTATACTTTCTTCACATGAAATAATACCCTCAAAAGTTATTAATATAATACACTATCATAATGCCCCTACCTAATTATTATGATATACCACGGAGGGTATAGATAAATTGTATCTATACATTGTACTTAAGTGACACACATTCTACCGAATAAGGATATTCTTATCACTGGGCCGAGCTGCCCCATCACACAAATAGTGAGGTTTATCATACAGTTCAGTTTATGAACTATCGATTTTAGTGATTTTAGTAGTTAATATCGATTATAATTATACTAGCTGCCCGACCTTCCCTCCGGAAGAAATTATTTTTTTCATTTAACTATACAAATAATATAATATAATTACATATTGTAGTTATTATTATTGCTAATTTCTGAAAATTATATATTCTAAATTTTGAATTCAGCCACTGGATCGAGTGGTAAATTTTATTCTTTTTATTATAGAATAGAGATAAGGTAGAAAAAAATGTAACAATACATTTTTTGTTCAATGAATAATATATATTTATTATATTTAAAATGGAAAAATGCAAGTGCAAACAAATAAATAAATAATTAATAATAATAAATAAACAAACAGACCGGTTTCCTTCGTCTCCAAAATCAAGTTAGATTCTTATATATATAGATAATTATAGTATGCGGGACGCTAGTTACCGGTCAAATTTACTACCTGAAATATATACCTTTTTTGGGACGCAAGTAACACGCAGCTGTCCACCTCAGTGCCGAAACTGCCAGAACTATGGTCACACCGCAAATTATTGTCATTATCCTTCACGGTGTGTTAAATGTGGGGGTGACCACTTCACAAAAATCCACCCTCCCAAATCTTTTTACGCCTCCGATAATATCCCAATAATATCCCACAACTTAATAGCCACGCTGATGATAGCCACAGTGGCGTATCCAGGGGGGAGAGAGGCCATGTCCCCCATCGGCCGTATTTTTATTATTGTTTTTATATCAGTACGTCCATAGAGTATAAAAAAAATTTGTTTTTTTTCAAAAAGTCGATTTAACATTATTTTATTTAATATTACAGCGATAAAAAAGTCTATTATCTATAGCCGTGGTACCTAATACGGTTACAAACGTGAGTATAGTGATACGACATAGTATCACCACTTGACAACACGTCTCAATGTTAACAATTGTTTTGTCTGGGCAATCAGCCGCGAATTTTATATAATATTATCTTCCTTGCGGTAACTGACCGCATTCGCGTTTCCATTAAAAGAATATGAATAGTATTGAAAAATTCTATGAAAATGCATTTTTGTATTTCCAATAATATGGTTTACTGGGTGGTTTGAGAGTAATGTTTAATATTGTAGAAGAAAAGTTTATCTGTGCCTGTATAGAAGTCAATTTTCGATATTTCAATTACTAAACTCAATAATTTAAATTAAAAGTAAGATTTTACAAGTTTTAGAGCTAAATATTAGACATTGAAAACAAAATATCGAAAATCGACTTTTATACATGCCTAGATAAACTTCTTCTCTTCAATTTGTATGATAAGTGTTTATACTTTCATCGTATCAGTGTATCACTCAGTAAGCTATATTATTGGAAATACGAAACTAAGTTTCAGTGTTTCACTAAAATTCACATTTGTGATTATTGTATAAAGTGTCGCGTAACTGGAATGTGTGTGCACGTGCGGGAGCGCTCCGTTATTTTTATACACAGTCACTCACTCACACTAATGATCACTTACTATACGTACACATTTACACGACCAGCATACACATAAATAGAAAATGTCCTATATTGTACTCCTTAAAAAACAGCCAGTATTCATACTTAAGGGGGCTCCAGTCGATGAAAAAAGTGACTTTTAGACAAATAAGCTAGACAAAGCTGGAGAAATTTGGTTTGATGGATTTTATTTTTAAAAAACGGACTATGGTTGATTAACAAGTTTACTACGTTTTGACAGAAACGTTTTTTAATATTTATTTTTTCCACTGTGATATCCAAGAATAAAAAGGTGGGTAAGTGGATTTCGCTCTGCTGTACAGTAGGTTACAAGTGGGTCACTGTATAATGGATGGTATTAAATTTGAATTCAATGATATAATATCATTGTATAAGAAAAACGATTCTGAGCGGAGACGGTATGTTAGTCTAGGTATAAGGCATAATATTATATTAGGTACCTATAATAAATTCCAAATTAATCATATCATAATATTTATTAGGTACTTATAACGCGTTATACATCAACAAAAAACCGTGGTACTATCATAGATATATAATAGTATACTTTAGAAGTTTCAAGTACCCACGAATAATATTATACAATCACAACAAAATAACTAAAATAGTTATCCTAGGTTTTTAATATGTAATTTCGTCCAAATTTGTACTTAAAATGACTATAAAAATAAACTGCGTAAATGTATTTTTTAGATTTTTTGGTAACAGAATTAATTACTTACGTGGAATCTTGTTTTAAATTTTCAATTCTTAGATACAAAAATTGAACATTTTATAAATTTTTAACTACAAAATAATTTTTCAAATTAAAATTTGATAAATTTTGTCCAAATTTGATCTTTAAATGCTTATAAAAAAAAATTGTGCCTATGTATTTTTAATATTTTTCAACTGATATTGTAACAATATATCAGGGAGCTTTGTATTAAATTTATACACTTTTTGGCCCAACAGATAAAACTTTTATTGATATTTATAGAAAAAAAAAACTAAAAAAA
>NC_042495.1:8692015-8700726 GCF_005508785.2 Acyrthosiphon pisum | reverse complement strand
AAACAGATTTTGCGTAAAAATTCCCGTTTTTCCTTAATTTTTCTTTTGTTTTTCCCGGCGCTTTTGAAAACTACTGGGAAATTTAAATTTTGACCTCCCCAATGCACCAACGATATTCACTTTCTGATCGAACAAGATACTGAAGTTGAAAATCGTAGCATTATTTCGACTACTTATCGTGTACACAGACACAAAAAAAATAAAAAAATAAAAAAAAAAATAAAAAAATAAAAAAAAAAATAAAAAAATAAAAAAAAAAATAAAAAAATAAAAAAAAAAATAAAAAAACACACATCATTGTAAAATCAATACATTCATCGTTCCACTCAGAATCTAAAATATGATATTTTCGTATTCATATTATTCATCATGACACTAACTATAATAGGAATATTAAAAATCGCCTCTGGCAAAACCTAGTACCAAAACTTATTAACCAATCATAATCCATTTTCAAAATTAAAATCCATCAAACCAAATTCTTCCAGTTGTGTCTAGCTTATTGGTCTAAATAAAGAAAAATTTCTTGGATTGAAAACCTAATAAATTGGTTCAATATATTATCTACGATATTATTATACAGAACAGTCATTAATAAAGATAAAATATTACTATAACATAAATTCCAATGCAAATATTCGTTAACGAATATGGCGCTCAAAAAAGAAGTAGATTCGTAGTTTACAACAGCCGATATAATTATACATAGATAATAAATTGAGGTATTATTCATATATAGCAACCGGGCGTTACGACGAATGAGCTGTTAGATTTGAAGAAATGAGCAATAGTTTTATTGTCCTATAATATCTTTAATGATTTACTTACAATACTAAAACTTAGTATATTAAATATGTATATATACTTATATGAAACAAAAAAACAAATTATAACATAAATTAAGATGATAAAATTCAAAAAATGTCCCAACATTAATAATAAGTATTAATAACGTAATGATACGTATAATCAAAAATAAATAATTATACAGTGCGATGGTAGTGACGCGAAGCAAAGTAAAAAAATATAGCGTAGACAGGAGCTAGAGTTTTACCATTGAAAAACCGTCTTAATTTATGTCAAACCATTGTCAAGCTCTACAGGGCAAACGGTTGAACATATAAAGTCGTATAAGGTATCAATCGATCAGAAATATTGTGCAGATGGGAACAGAGGAACTCGCTAGTAGATTGGTTAGATGGTTTAAAAGTTATAAGCAAAAATGTCCAAGTACTTTTAAGACCGATTTTGCGTACGGAACGAAAATATCGTAAATGTCCCCCGACCCACCGCTTGTCAATCCCCGCTACTCTCATCGCGGTGGCGGCGCGGTCTCTCGGATGTCGGTCGCCGGCAACCATTTCGTCTATTGCTGACGACTGTGATTATTTACTGTTTAGTGAATTCATGATCCAGCGCGACGGTATTATATTATTATGCTGAAAACTTGAAACAATTTTAATAATAAAATAAACAATCTGGTGATAAATCCATTACCCGTGGCAACAATTAAGGTCGATGGCAAATCATAATATACTCTTAATTCTGTGATTTACCATCATGGTCCATCTATGACTCAAGTCTCAAGCCCATAACACATCAAATATTAAACATTTTAATAAAATATGGGCTATAGATGTAACGATATGTCTGTAGAAAAGATGTTTACATTATATAATTTTAGAAAAAAAAACTAAAATAGAAAAAATGATATAATATAACAGTAGGAAAACGATGCATGCTATATGGACTATTATTATTATTATTTTATGTAATATATTATTCAACATGTTTATACATTATTAATTATGAAAAATACTATAGTGGTTACTTATTTGTATTTACTTCTACGTCCTACCAAATAATTAAACAATATGTTGACTAAGTATTTAACATTACAATTGATCTTATTTGTCATCATAGGTATTTGTAATATTATAAAATGGCATTTTACATATTATGTAAAATATAGTTTTACATATTATATCACTTCTTTTAAAGATTTATAATCATTACTAAATTTATTTTTTTTTAACTTAACAAAGTGTAAAATAAATAATTATAATATATACATCATAATTATTACGCGTCAAAAAAGGAATAATCTTCGGTATTCGTCTACAAAAATAAAGAAATAAGATGTACTCATAATGATGATAGTAAAAATAATAATTTAATACGACAATAGGTACATATACCTACCTAGTAGGTAGTATTACCTAGTAGGAAATATTGATTGCGCATCAAACAAAAAAACAAATTATAAGTTCATAAAGTTCAAAAAATGTCCCAACATTAATAATAAATATTAACGTACCTAACATATAGTCAAAAATGATATATAATTAAAATACATCAAATATACTACGCGTCAAAAAAAAAATAATTTTCAATTCGCCTCCGAATATACACTTAAAAAAAAAATTAGAAAATATAACAAAAATCAAGTTCTTATAACTTTTTAGGTACAAAAACGTTGTCCCAATGTCAGTAAATAATTATGATACCTCATTATTTTTATATTTTTTCCACGTATTAATTAGAAATATAACATTTTCTTCTTGTTCTTTACGAAGCTTGTTAATATTTTACTATTTTATACCCCATATATTTTTAAATAAGATTCACTTTGAATACCATCTAATAAATTGTATTAAAGAAAATATGTATAACTTGGTGAATAGATGGATGAGATGTATAACCTTAAGCATTATATTGGCTTTCGAAAAATGCTGGTTCATTGATCGTCCTTGACTCTGTTGAAGGTTATCTCAGTTACATAACCTCTGGTCCTTCCAATGGTCAAATCTTCTATCAGATATTGCCGCCAGATATAAACATATTGTTACCACTATTCCTCACTATACTAGGTTCAACAACCTCCATCTATCTAGAAATATCATCGTACAATTTAATCACCTAAGCTCGTCTCTCAGGTCATACACGCGCTTCGAAATGAATTAGGCGCGAGGCCAAATTTCCCCCACCATATGGCGTCAGCTATTTGTATGCTGTATAGCGTTGCTGTATAGCTGTTAGCGGCTCAAGTAACGCACTAAAAAATAATATTACATCGACTAACCATTATAACATAATATATCAGAATAGGAGTTAATTTTATGAAATAAGTTTAGTTTATTTGGATTATTACTTTTTTATTATTAAAACTACCTACCATATCTTTCTCATATTAGTTTTCTGGGTAGTCAAAGTTTTTCTAGACTCCTTATAAATATTATAGTATCAGTTTGTATATTTTTAAAAGCCATATCCATTTGTATATTTGGGTGAGGAGAATCAAAAAAGCTATACAATTTCGAATGAAAAGATTCGCAAGCGTTGGTGATTCTTTGTGAGCTTGAACTTTTTGCTGCCCATAACTTCGGAGGAAATGTAACGTGTCCTGTTCCACGTTTCCACGCCCGTTCATGTTTTGACTTTGCTAAATCTTAAACCACAATGGATAACGACGATCAAGAAATAATGAACACGGCGCGTGTTTATATTGTGTTACTTAAGCCGATGTATGCACAGACCATTTGCCGAATGCTGAGGTGAAATTTGGCCTCTAGACGCCGAAGTGCAGTCGTTTGCATGTGCGAGCCGTATGCGTTCCTCGAGTATAATATTATAAACTATAGTTTCTTATATACAGGTTGTCCCGTGAGAATATACGCATTAGCCGTAGATAGAGACTCGCCGCCCGGACAAAAACCGGTTTTTTGCCGTTTTACCTATAAACTAAATACATTTTAAAAATTATGGGATTAATGAAAATATTGTGCTGAAAAGTCAAAATGTTCACAAAACTAAACTCTATAAAATAGCTGTCTCCAATTGTTTCAAAAATGTAAAAATACATTTTATAACTTTTTTATTATAAAATTTAATTAAACTAAAAAATAAAATATGCATGTAGTCCTTATCTCTGTGAGTCTAATAAAAAAACAGATTTATGGTACATTTATTATCTCAGGAGATATAACAATGGGTAAATTCTCGTGGATCACTCTGTATACTTCGTTACATGAGAGTGCAACCAACACAGTGTCGAAATGAATTAGCTCAGACGTTGCGAGGCCAAATTTCTCTCACCAAGTGACGT
The DNA here is from genome assembly GCF_005508785.2 of Acyrthosiphon pisum. Lineage (NCBI taxonomy): Eukaryota > Metazoa > Arthropoda > Insecta > Hemiptera > Aphididae > Acyrthosiphon > Acyrthosiphon pisum. The sequence goes on along the minus strand of NC_042495.1, from coordinate 8,696,621 downwards.
CCACTCTCTGTATGACTGTATACATACGGCTCAAGTAACGCACCACAAATATTACCACGACTAACCATTATAATATAATATATCAGTATAGGAGTTATTTTTATGAAATAAGTATAATTTATTTTGATTATTAATTTTTAGATTCTGAGCTGAGCGATGAATGTATTGGTTTTACAATGATGTGTGTGTGTTTTTGTTTTTATACACCATAACATTTTCCAAATATTTTGACTTATTTTAAGCTGTTTACGGACATTTGTAGTTTCCATTTTTTTTTTTTTTCTATAAATATCAATAAAATTTTATTTGTTAGTTAAAAAATTTTGAAAATTTAATAGAAGGTTCCTATTATATTGTTTCAAAGGTGGATGACAAAAATTAAAAATCCTTAGTCACAATTTTTTTTTATAACCACTTAAAGTTCAAATATTGACAAAATACATAAAAATGACGAAAATGTGCAAATTAATTTGAGCTAGATATTCATAAAAACTTTTCTATTTAAATTTAAGATTTCAAAACGTAATACAAAATTCCTAATATTTGATATTTATTCCATATGTTTATTTTATCAATTCCTATACTTGATAAAATGTTCAAAATATTTTGACTTGTCATAAGCTGTTTACGGACAATTTCAAATTTCAAATTTTTTTTTTTTATTTTTTTCCCTATAAATATCAATAAAATGTTATTTGTTGGGCCAAAAAGAATCAAAACTTAATACAAGGCTCCTGATATATTGCTTAAATTTCAGTTGAAAAATATTAAAAATATATAGGTACAACTTTTTTGATTATTATTTAAAGTTCGATTTTTGATATAACATTCGTCAAATTTGAAATGTAATAATGATTTTGAAGTTAAAAATTTATAAAATGTTCAACTTTTGTAGCTAAGGATTAAAAACTTGCAACAAGGTTCCACGTACGAAAGTTATTCTGTATCCAAAAAATCTCAAAAATTTTCAAATTTGGAGGAAGTTACCTAGAAATTTACATAACCAAGAATAACGATTTTAGTTATTTTGTTGTAATTTTATAATATTAAATTTACTTACTGGCTACGCTATTAATAATAATAGTAATAACAATATAAATATAACATAAAATATCCACACTGACAAACCGTCTCCGCTCAGAAACGTTTCCTTATACAATGATATTTTATCATTGAATTCAAATTTAATACCATCCATTATACAGTGATCCACTTGTAACCTACTGTACAGCAGAACGAAATCCATTTACCCACCTTTTTTATCATTAATAAACTAACATAAAACATGTGATAATAATAAACAAATTACACCAGTATTCGCTCTGTTTATTATAACAACGTTGTTCGACAACGGTACGACGGCGATCGGCAAATACCGACGGGTGGCAACCTTTGCAGGAAATAGGAATATGGTGGGGATGCATGGAAATGAACATTTTGGTTGCCGACAATAGTCGTACTGAAATCTATAGTTATTTATCGATTGAGAAGTCCGTAGTATTTTTATTGAAAATATCTACAAACCACAAAAAAAAAGTTTTCATATAATAATATTATGTTATTGATACATTTTTAATTTATTATTATTATTTTTTGTTAAAAAAAATAAATTTAGAAACCACAAAAAAAAATGTGCATAGAACACAGAATTTCTGTTAAATGTAAAGTGGAGAATGGAGCGTTGTTTAAGTCCAGTTTGTATGCATGGGCAGATAGAAGTGTGTGAGCTGAGCGTAGGCGATAGAATATGGAGGTTGTTGAACCTGGTATTATAATATATTCCTCATATTCATATATGAGGAATAGTGGGGAAACATAGACCTATAAGCTAATGGACATCGAATTCCACTCCACCCAGCCATCAATGTCTGCAGGCGATCACAATATAACCCTACAACTGAGAGAGAAAGAACATAAAGTAGTAAAAGAGCACTCGAGTACCACATAAAGCCCGCATAAAGAACTGTATACATTTTACTACTTTGTTCCTTTTCTCGCTCACTTTATATTGTGCCCCTGAGGCCCTGACTTCTCTCTCTAAGCACTGTCCATTAGTTTATACCTACTTTATTTTTCTATGGTGGGAACAATATGTTTATATCTGGCGGAAAAATTTGCTGGGAACTTTGAGAAATTGGGAGGACTAGAAGTGTTTTATGTGGTGACGTATGTTCATAATCTTGTTAAGCTTTTGATTAAAAAAAATTTGTTTTGCATACAAATTTCAAACAAATAAGGACTTAAAGAAAACTAAGACTAGAAAAACATCTGAAAAGGAAAAGATAAACTTTGTGAACAAAATAAATTAAATATAATATTAAATATAAATTAAATGCTAAGTTAATATTTCGTAAAAAATGTATATTATATAATATGTAAGCCCGATTTTTTTTATAGTTAACATTGATTTATTAGGTTATAGACTATAGCATGGTAGTATTATAGTATTATAGTCATATAGTATTATTTTTAGTGTTGTCAAGGAACGATTCCTTCTTAGAGGAACGAATGGAGAAATTAATTCTATTATTTTTTAAAGCAATAGAAACTCAAATTAATTCTTTATTTTTAGGAATAGCCAATAAGAATGTAAATATTATAATTATTTTGTTCTTCTTGGAAATGTATTAAAAAACTTTTGGAGGGGGTAATTTCGTTAAATTATCATGTTTTAATCTATTAAAAAAATAATAGACGAAACTAAACTCCGTGCCACGTGCCACTGTGCTCCGCCGTCTCGAGGCCAAATTTTCCCCACCATAAAGCAGGTGGTCTGAATGGCTAAATATATAACAGTACAAATTGTTAATTTCATGGCTAAATAAATCTAAAAATCACTGCCAGCTGAGATTCCTTTCCATGTTAAAACATGCAATAATTTATTGTACGTGCGTAGCCCACAACGAAAATGCTTCTAAATGCGATCATACTTAATATATTTAGCAATGGTCTGTGCATTCAGAGGCTCAAGTAACACAATATAAACACGTGCCGTGTGCCCGTGTTGATGATTTCTTGTTCGTCGTTATCCATTGTGGTTTATGAGTTTAAAAAAAACCAGCGCCAAGTACGAGTCGGACTCGCGCACGAAGGGCTCCGTACCATATATCCGTATCATCTATGTATAAACATATATGGTGGCAACACAGCTTATATTATATATTCAAGGATTTTTATTATTTATTCTTATAAAGGCAACAGAAATATCTGAAAAAATTTCAACTTTCTAACTTTCATGGTTCATGAGATACAGTCTGGTGACAGCCGGACGGACAGCGGAGCCTTTACCGTTTTACCGTTTTACGGTACGGAACCCTAAAAAGTAAAAACATATACGGGCGCGAAACCGCGGAACAGGACATGTTACACAAGAATAAACGGCATTGAAAAAATGTTATTACTGTATTCGAGTTATGAGTACTTTAAAATGCACAAACAATTTACAATTTTAAAATATTCATAACTCACGTTAAAATTAAAATATACTAAAAAGCATATGAGGTTACCTAGATAATAATCTTATCTTTAGATTTTATAAGAGGTCAATTCACTCTAATTTTTAAATTAACGGAGCTACGCGTGTTCTGCTGAGCGTAAAATTTGCTATGTTACGCACTTGTAAGACGGAGACAACACATGCGGGTATCACGTCCCCTTAAGGGGCCTATTGCATTGATTTAAGGGGAATCATTTAGGCAATTTCTAATCTCGTCGTCCGCACCCGAGATCAGGTGTTAAGGTACGAGTTTCCTAGGCGCGGCTAGTCGCGACGGCTGGCCACGGCGACAGGCCGCTCCATACTGCTCACGGACGAGTCGGCCGCCGGTCGCAGGTCGCAGGTCGCAGCGACTCTAATGCTGTTCCATTGCAGAACAGTCGCTGCGGCTGTCGTAAAAGATTATTAGCATGTGTGGCGTCCATGCGGGTCAATTGTGTCGTACGCGGCTCTCGCACGCACATGTCAGTATGTAATATTGTGATCATGAAAAATGTTTATTGAATAAAATGCTCAGACATACGATTCTAATTTCAACAATTCGTCACAACGATTACCTCGATTTGCATTCTGACAAAGTATTTTTTTTCCACAACATGTACGAGGAAACGATAGAGGTACATTTTAGATTCTGAGTGGAACGATTTTTTTTTTTTTTATTATTATTTTTTTTGTGTGTGTACATGATAAGTTGTCGAGAAATAATGCTACGATTTTCAACTTCAGTATCTTGTTCGATCAGAAAGTGAATATCGTTGGTGCATTGGGGAGGTAAAAATTTAAATTTCGCAGAAGTTTTCAAAAGCGCCGGGAAAAACAAAAGAAAAATTAAGGAAAAACGGGAATTTTTACGCAAAATCGATTTTTCACAAAATTGAATTTGGTTTTTGGTGTAACTTTAAAAAAAATTACCGTAGATAGATGAAATTTTGACTGAATGTTTATCTTAGCATTTTCTATACACCATAACATTTTCAAAATATTTTGACTTATTTTGAGCTCTTTACGGACATTTTAATTTTCCATTTTTTTTTTAGTTCTTTTTCTAAAAATACTTGAAAATTTAATAGAAAGGCTCCTAGTATATTGTTTCAAAGGGCAGATGAAAAA
>NC_042495.1:8689169-8691965 GCF_005508785.2 Acyrthosiphon pisum | reverse complement strand
ACTATATAGTTGCAATGATATTTGAAAAATATTAAAAATCCTTAGTCACAGTTTTTTTTTATTAGCATTTTTAGTTCAAAAATTAACAAAATATGGAAATATCACGAAAATTAGCAAATTATTTTTAGTTAAGAATTCGTAAAATTTTTTCTTTTTAAATCTAAGATTTGAAAATGTAATACAAGATTCCTCATAATATTTTCTATCTTTATCAAAAAAAAATGTCTACAAAAAAGTCAAATTAAATTTTTATGAGCGTTTGAAATTCATATTTTTACAACATTTGATATTCACTCGATTTCTCATGTGACGATTTTCTTATTTAATTGTAATTAAAAAACGAATGACTATAGATATTTTAAAAATTCACTGAATATTAATATTTTCATTTTTTATACACCATAAAATTTTGAAAATATTTTGACTTTTTTTGAGCTGTTTACGGACATTGTCAGTTTTCAATTTGTTTAGTTTTTTTTTCTATAAATATCAATAAAATTTTGTTTCTTGGGTAAAAAAACGTGAAAATTTAATGCAAGGCTCCTGATATATTGTTATAATAGCAGTTGAAAAAAATTAAAAATACATAGGCACAATTTTTTTTTTATAAGCATTTAAAGATCGAATTTTGACAAAATTTATCAAATTTAAGATTCAATAATTATTTTGTAGTTAAAAATCTATAAAATGGTCAACTTTTATATCTAAGAATTGAAAATTTAAAACAAGATTCCATGTAAGTAATTAATTCTGTTACCAAAAAAATCTAAAAAATACATTTACACAGTTTATTTTTATAGTCATTTTAAGTACAAATTTGGACGAAATTACATATTAAAAACCTAGGATAACTATTTTAGTTATTTTGTTGATTGTATATTTGTATATTATTATTCGTGGGTACTTGAAACTTCTAAAGTATACTATTATATATCTACGATAGTACCACGGTTTTTTGTTGATGTATAACGCGTTATAAGTACCTAATAGATATTATGATATGATTAATTTGGAATTTATTTTAGGTACCTATTATAGGTCAATTTTTTTTTAATACCATAGATAAGTATATATATGTCTAATACATAGACTGATATACCGTCTCCGCTCAGAATCGTTTTTCTTATACAGTGATATTATATCATTGAATTCAAATTTAATACTGTCCATTATACAGTGACCCACTTCTAACCTACTGTACAGCAGAGCGACATCCACTTACCCACCTTTTTTTTAAATTTTTTTTTTAAATTGTATTTAGTCAATTAAATATTTAATCTGGAAATTCTGAATTTTTTAAATTTTTTACAATTTTTATTGCAATTTAAATAACAAAATTAAAAATGTGGCTCGATCGTTCCCTTGTATATATTACGGACAATCTGAATATTTTTTCAGAATGAAAATCGGGATAATTGTCGATACGTATCGTTGGAATTAGAAACAGCAGTTTTTGAAAAAAAAAGACGTGGTAGTGAGGCCTCTTAAACACGGCACACCGTACTCTTCAAAAAATGTTCACGGCACACTGACTTTTTTTTTGCACTAAATTGGCGATTGAAAGCTTATCAATATCAGGCTGGTGCGGCGGGGCGTGGATCTGTAACGGGGAACATGGTAAAATAACAAATAATTAATGATACACAGCATCTCCGTTACATCTTATCACTTTCAATCGCCAATAATTAGATGAACAAATTGTTTTGAATTATAATTATATAGGTACTTTTAATTAGAAATGTGTGTTTGATGGCCCAACAAATTTTTATTAATTTTATTTTTATAATTTTATTCTTGGACGAATAGTTGAACTTTTCGAAAGACCGCGGCACACTTAGTGCATGCTCGCCGCACCCAGTTTGAAAACCACTAGTATAGTGTATACAGCAGTCCAAAAACGAAATACAATAACTACACCTCTTATCAAAATTGACTTTTAGATTCTGAGTGGAACGATGAATGTATTGATTTTACAATGATGTGTGTTTTTTTTTTTTTTTGTGTCTGTCATCACCTTTTAGGACAGTAAAAGTGCTTCGATTTTCTTCAACAGTATCTTTTCTGATAGGAAAGTGAATCTAGTTGGTACTTTGGGGAGTCAAAAGTAAAATTTTTCCAGTAGTTTTCAAAAGCGCCGTGAAAAACAAAAGAAAAATTAAGGAGAAACGGGAATTTTTATGCAAAATCTGTTTTCGAGAAAATTGATTTTGGTTTTTGGTGTAACTTTAAATTAAATGACCGTAGATATATGAAATTTTCACTGGTTATTTATATTTCCATTTTCTATACATGATAAAATTTTCAAAATATTTTGATTTGTTTTGAACTGTTTATAGGAACGTTTTCATTTTCCAATATTATTAGTTTTTTTTTCTATGAATTCATATAATGTCAATAAAACTTTTTTTGGTAAGTAAAAATACTTGAAAATTTAATACAAGGCTTCTACTATATAGTTGCAATGATATTTGAAAAATATTAAAAATCCTTAGTCACAGTTTTTTTTTATTAGCATTTTTAGTTCAAAAATTAACAAAATATGGAAATATCACGAAAATTAGCAAATTATTTTTAGTTAAGAATTCGTAAAATTTTTTCTTTTTAAATCTAAGATTTGAAAATGTAATACAAGATTCCTCATAATATTTTCTATCTTTATCAAAAAAAAATGTCTACAAAAAGTCAAATTAAATTTTTATGAGCGTTTGAAATTCATATTTTTACAACATTTGATATTCACTCGATTTCTCATGTGACGATTTTCTTATTTAATTGTAATTAAAAAACGAATGACTA
>NC_042495.1:8672441-8689119 GCF_005508785.2 Acyrthosiphon pisum | reverse complement strand
CAGTTTTCAATTTGTTAGTTTTTTTTTCTATAAATATCAATAAAATTTGTTCTTGGGTAAAAAAACGTGAAAATTTAATGCAAGGCTCGTGATATATTGTTATAATAGCAGTTGAAAAAAATTAAAAATACATAGGCACAATTTTTTTTTTATAAGCATTTAAAGATCGAATTTTGACAAAATTTATCAAATTTAAGATTCAATAATTATTTTGTAGTTAAAAATCTATAAAATGGTCAACTTTTATATCTAAGAATTGAAAATTTAAAACAATCTTCCACGTAAGTAGTTTATTCTGTTAGCAAAAAATCTAAAAGCACATAAGCACAGTTTATTTTTATACTCATTTTAAATTCAAATTTGGACGAAATTACATATTTAAATACCTAGAATAACTATTTTAGTTATTTTGTTGCGATTGTATAATATTATGCGTGGGTACATGAAACTTCTAAAGTATACTATTATATATCTATGATAGTATCACGGTTTGTTGTTGATTTATAACGCGTTATAAGTACCTAATGGATATTGTGATATGATTAATTAGGAATTTATTATAGATGGGTACCTATTATTGGTCAATTTTTTTTTAATACTATATAGATAAGTATATAATATATCTTATACCTAGACTAACATACCGTCTCCGCTCAGAATCGTTTTTCTTATACAGTGATATTATATCATTGAATTCAAATTTAATACTATCCATTATACAGTGACCCACTTATAACCTACTGTACAGCAGAGCGTCATCCACTTACCCACCTTTTTTACGTATTCAGACTCCTTGTTAAAATCCGGATTTTTTTATTCTAACCTCTGCAATATTTCCATTAGTTTATGATTTAGTAACCAGTAACTACCAGATTATTTGTATGACAAGGTTTTTTCAAAATCCAAAACACAGTAATACAGTATTACCACGAACTAAGATATACGATTAATGAATTGATATTAATATTAATCAATTAATTAAGATAATTAAGTTTATCCTAATTCGTGATTATTACCACGGACTGGAAACGAGCAAATTTTTGATGGGTCCGAAGTGCCTCTGCTAATTTGCGTTGTTCTGAGGTTGGTTGTACACAATTATTATATTGTACCTGGTTTTGAAAGGATGGTATACCCGCATGAGTTGTCACCGTCTTACAAATGTACAACATAGCAAAAAACTGTTTTACGCGGGATAGAACCACTCCCTCGGTATTTATAGTAGAATTACTATAAATACCAAAATTCTACAAAGGATAGAAAACAACTTTCTCTGTGTCGTACCGTTTTTATTATTTGCATAACATAAATAAAATTAAAGTTATCAGTTTGAGAACATTATGATTTTTTTTTCATTTGATTGTTAAACAATATTGGTAAATGCTATAAAAAAAATAAAAACGCTGCTACGTTATTATGTGCATATTACACAGATTTCCAGTGTTTACCTCAACATTAATTTTATTCATCTAACAAAAACGTTGTGTACAAAATATGTACTATGATTAAAATAGTAAATACATTAATAAGTTGGTTATAATTTATAAATAGACAATAGTATACATATACATGGTGTTTATTTAATATTAAGATAAGCCGAGTGCGGACGACCGTAGATGAATGCTCCACGAAAAAACCTATACTTTTATCGCTTTCAAATAGAAGACCGTAAACAGACTTACCTCTCATTTCTCAATAATCTATTCACTATTCAGTATGTTCAGTTGTTAACTATATACTGTTGTCACTCAGTCACTACACACTGGTCTGTTAGTGTTTACTGTTTAATAATATTTATTTTAAAGTTCGGTGATATGATGAGACATTATTATAATTAATTTTATTCTTGCTTATATTGGTCGTATTTATATCATTTTAATTTTAACATTAAAAATATATGTCTAGAAATTAGCACATATTATATGTTGTGTGCACATTCAACTTGATTATATTTTTACATTTAAATATTACACTTTTCATATTACACAAAATTTACATTTTACATTAAGAATGTATGTAAATGTGTAAAAAAATAAAAATAGGGGCACTGTCAAAATATTGGGGCACTAATTCTACTAGGCTCGACCGGAAACTGAAGTCTACGCATGCCTATGAGTGTGATACTAATAGATCACCGAGGGGAAGCTGGGAACCAAATTTTCATAAATGTTGAATATGGAAAAAAAGTAAACTATCCACCCAATAATTTTTATAAATTAACCATATAATTATCTAGGCATCCTCCCTTGAGATATATAACTTGAAATTCAACATTGCATATTATTATTCCACCAATAAAATGTTGAATACTGTTATTGAAATTACATGATAATATGAAAGTTTAATATATTTACAGATATCATAGAAGAAAGTATGGGGTTTATTTGGAAATGCTAAAACATCAGAATATGTACAAGAATATTATGTCAAGAAACCCATGAGAATAAGTATATTTTAAGTAAAATAATAAATAATATAAACATTTTATAATCAGACATTTGTTTAAATATAAATAAATGTTTAATAATTTTAAAAAAATCACAATAAAACATTTGAATTAAATACAACACAAGTTAATCATTTTCATCTTTGTCGAGAATCTTGATTTCTAGGTTTACTTGTTGATGATATGTTTTAAATTTAAACATTTTGTTAACTAATAAAAAAAAATGTATACAAAAATCATAAAAATCATAAAATTCATATTAACATTTGTAATTTTTTAAAGGTTTGTTGGCCAATCTAGCAGAACGCCTTATAGATGATTTTCCATCCTGCTCTTCAACAAACTTTTTATTTATTGTCTCCTTCTTTTCAGTCTGTGCTTTGATAGTCCTTTGTAAGTTAGTTTTATTGCCAGTGTGGTTAGTGGTTGATGAACTAATGGGGTTGTTTTGAGATCTGATAACCTTGTTCTGGTTTACCTTAGATGTTTTTAAAGCATGAGGGGTGACAACTCTGTTTTTAATGGTTTTACGGCTTATATCATCTACAAATGTGTGCATAATAAAAATATCAGTATCGTACAAAACATACTCTACAGAATAATTTAAAATATTACAATTCATGTCTTATGACATTTAATATTTACCATTGCATGAGTTTTCAGGTGTTACAAATCCATCAACAATTTTTTTAGGAGATTCAAATTGTATGTTTTTGCGCTTTGTCCCTTTCTCATTTTCTGGATTTTTCAATGCCGGTTTTAATGGAGATACATGTGGTGTAACTAGTACTATTGGAGTCATGCCTGACCTACGAGCCACATATGATAATTCTATGGTCTTCAACAGTACTGGGGTAAAACTTGTATTTTTTTGATTTGAAGTAGTTGGAGTACTTGAAGTTACTATAAGTATAAATTGTAGATACATATTAGAACACTTTGAACAGTCAAATATTTCTATTTAAGAAAATATTTGTTCTATTTGTAGTAAAAGACATAATATGTCATTATTAAAATTCAATTAAGTATTTGTATTTATAAATTATAATTGACAACACATCCAACAAATATTTTGCATAGCTTAATTTGAATAACCAATAAATAAAACGATACTAATTTATTACTAGATGAAAGATATTACTCTTATTTTATCATTTAAATTATCAAAAAACTAATAATTATATGAAATCAAAAACTCACGATAAGTGTTATTAGACAGTTTCATTTCATTGAACTTTGAGTTATTCGAATCATTTTTTTCATTAGAGTTTGTACTGTTAGGTGTAGCTTTCTTTTCCTTAGACTTTTGGTCTGTTAAATTATAAATTAATAAATATAAGGTATTATCAATACATAAAAATAAAAATGCAACACATATATTTCTGAAAAAAAAAAACCATACTAAATAATTCAAACTTACTTTTAATAAAATCTGCAAATTTTGATTTTACCACTGGACGTTTATTTACTGTTGGTAGTCTATTAATTACTTTTTTAGCAATTGGTAATAATGGAGCCCAATTATTTTTTTCCAATATGTCAAGTTGACTAAATTGCCCTTCTAATTTTTCAACCTAAATTATATTTTACAATGTTTATTGTTTAGTATAAATTTCATTATAACATAATATTAATTACTTGTAATAATAGCATATCCCAAAAGCCATCTAAATCGTCTGTGGTTATGAGCATTTGCCCAGACTTATTATCATATTCATTTATCAGAGTACGCATTTGCATAAATTTATCAGTTGTCAAAAGTTTTGTTTGTCCACAAGCAACATCTATTTCATCTTTAACAGACTAAAACAAGATATTAATATAATTTTAATATTAATAGTTTTAAGTTTAATATTATAAGATGATATTTTAACTACTTGAATTTTGAACAAATTTCTAAACATATTTATTTGATTTGTACAAATATTTTAAAATAGAATTTATCCTAGATACTTAGTAAGTTAATTAGTCAATATACAGTGTGATTCACCAACCATACTATCTCCCTATTTTCCTTGATGTTATTTAAAATATGATTTTTTGTATTTTTAAATATAGACCTTATTATAAAATGTTTGAGATTTTTTTGTATTTCTTTAAGTGTCTTGAACTCCTGTGAAGATACAAACTTCTGTTTTTCAAATAAGAACACTACTTTTCAACAGTAAATTATAGTGAATAAATTTTCTGAAAAATTTGATGTACCAGAATTAAAATTTTTTCGAGTAGTTTTTTAGTTATTTAACTTAGTGTTCTAATGGTAATAGATCCATGGTAATGGGTTTATAAGATATGGGGGCTATAATGATTTGAACACTTAGTCATAAGTATTAATGTATAGGCTATCCACTAAATAATTTATAGTAAAAAAGGAGGCTTCTTATTTTAAAACCAGAAATTTGTATTGCCATAGGATCCTTCTTAAGTAATACAAAAAAAAATTCAATAATTTGAAATAATTTACTTTGGGTAAGTATATTTAAAAATTACATTTGAATAAATTCATTATCAGAGGAAAAAAAATGGGGGGTGCGCATGCTTGGTGAATCACACTGTATAAATATTGATTAAACAATTGTATTTAAACTATAATTTACTTGTGGAACTTCACTGCCTTTTTCAGAAGACAATTCTGTCCAATATTTAACTTTATTTTGTAGTTCAATAGTTTTTCTGTCCAATTTTTTCCTATAACATTGATACATTCATATTTAATATTTTAATACTTATTAAACTAAAAATACACATCTAAATGTGTAAACATTATTTTCATAAAATGTTTCAACAATTCATACATACAACTATAGAAGGTATTTTAAGCAAATATGCATACCTATAATTATCAGCAATAGTGTTATCTTCATATTGATCATAGAGCTCAGATAATTTTGGAGGTTTGCGAGGACTTGGTTTCCACTTTTGGCCACGTGTTGTACAAACGAAAGGACTCAGTACTATTTCAGGGACTACCAGTTTCATATCGTCAATTGTGTTATTAAAATTGTCTATATTATCAATATCTTCTTGTAAATTATTTTCTTTTTCAATCAATGTTGGAGTATCATCTTTTACAATCTTTATTTTATTCATTATGGTTTTAGTATTGGATTTTTCTTCTTTCAATTCTTTAATTGTACTTAGATTGATTCTTGGCTTTTTAATTGGAATCGTTAACGATGTATCAGTAGGTTCAACATTTATGTTAACAAATTTATATTCATTGGTATTATTTGTTTTTTTAGATATTTTTGATGTCTTCAATGTCTTTGTTTTTGAAATGACATGATCAACAACACGATTCTCATCTAAAATGATTAATTATAAGATCACTTAAATTATTGTTGCTCTAGTGATAGTGTAATGTACTATCTACCAAAATAATATAAGAGGTACCACTAAATATTTCAATTCGATGACCTTGTATTGAAATGGGGTTTTTGCTAAATGACAGATAGTACTTAAATACACATTTTCAGATAAATTTCAAATTTTTATCACTTTTGATATGCGCATGTGCGATACAGCTTACTTTTTTCAAATGGTAACATAAATAACTTTGACAACATTTTCCAGTAATTAAGATAGTATAATTCCTGTTCGCTATACATTTATTACTTGTAAATATTAAATTTCATATGCCTATTTAGTAATTAGAAAAAAACTTTTTATACATAAATTGTTTAGAAAAAAAATACTCTATACAAATATGGGGAAAAAATAATATTACCATTTAAAAAAAAGTAAGTTGTATCGCGCATGCGTGTTCAAGTGTTAAAAATTTGAAATTTATCTGAAAATGTGTATTAAAATATTATCATTTTATCTGTCATTCAGCGAAAACCCTATTTCAATACAAGGTCATCAAACTGAAATATTTAGTGTTACCTCTTAGTGTGAACACACTGTTGTATACTCCATTCCACGAGAGAACAGACACGATTTATTGTTCGTCGCTGTACATCCCCACCATTTTTGTCCAGCGGTTGGCAACGACTCCTCGCATACGTATCCGCCAGATAGTAAAGAGTGGGAGAAATTTGGCTTCCGAGCTGTTACCAATGTCAGTCGGATATCTACGTATGTCGTGTACATTCTCTCGTGGAACAGAGTAGATTACAATTTACAATATTTATATAATTTTAACATGAGCAAATATGAAAAATTAGAAGTATTAACTCAAAACTCAAAACAATAATAGAAAAATTAAAGAATGATTTTTAAATCCTATTCAAATATGCTCATTACCAACAGCTTTATAGTTGTATTTTAAAAACTCATCAAAGTTATTATTATCTATGGCTATTAAAAAAGTTAGGTTAGATATAATATGATAATATATCCTCTTTATACTTTCTCAGGGCCACTTCTGTTCTACCTGATGGGCACACATTGGCTCTTAACAAAGAGTCATTTTAAATCAATTTCAAATTAGATTAACATTTTAATTTAATTTTTATAGTTATATGAACATACTGAATAGAAAAAACTTGGTGTCTATTTTTTGCGACATCATTTTAAAACTTAAGAGAGTTTACCACTGGCCAATAAAATTATTTTTAACAAAAATATTATGACTATTAAGTGAATAAGATCATAATATGTTCTTCGAACATTTACAATTCCTATAAAGTTGTATATCTATAAATGCCTAAAACTAAAAATTAAATAGAGTTTCAAATTAACATAAAAAAAATATATAAATAATTTCAATAGAGATCAGTTATGAATATTTTTAATGAATATGTTGGCATTGAAGCAAGATCAAACAGTAAAAGCATTTATAAAATCTTTTATTAAGGTTAAAATAGAAATAAATGCACCGCATTTAAATTCTGGTCAACAGTAGGTCAAAAAATTTAAAAATAATATTAGAACAAACAAAACTGTTAACATTTTAAGATTACAAATTTTCAGATAGTTTAGACTTTTAACAGGTATTTAATATAATTTAATTTTTAGTCTGAGTACTGTCAGAAGTTAATTGTGGTGATTTCACCCTAGCTGGAATAACCGTTCTGCTAACACTAGATGTTTTAGATACCTTAATAATACTAAGTTCTATCATTGCTCTTCCAGGTCTAACTTACTGTCCTGCTCAACTAAATCGACTAACTTGATATTTTCTACAAATTTGTTACAGATATCTCAACTTTAGTATTTTCATTTTACATAATATTTGTTCTGACCATACCCCGACACATTTGTAATTGTAATTACATCATCAAAATTAATTAATGTACATAAACTTTTATAAATTTTAAACACGCTTTTAAATATTTTTAGGTACTATTTATCTATGTGTCCTGGCATTATTTTCTTATTTAATTGTTAAAAATATTTTTCACATATTAGTTGTAACATAATATAATTATATCAAAACACAAATTTAAATAAACATTGGTAAATTATGGCAATAGATAGACAAATAAAATATTAGTAAATGAAACCTATTTTTTTATATATTGTTAACAACAGATATTTATAAATAGGTAAGTATAATATGTAAAATTTAAATACAATTTTTTTTTTTATTTAACTTAAGCCATGGGAATTATGGCCATTGGCTGTTGTAGGGAATTATGAACTAGGGTTGGTATGGTAAGGTATCGTTACGGTAGGTAAGCAAACACGTGTAAGTGTGGCACGGTTTTTACTACTACGAACCCGAGTGGTACCTATCTGGGACCTAGTAGCAACAGGCGTCACTTATTCTCAGTCGCATACCAGCCGACAGGCCGTGCAAAGACACAAAATACAATTTTGTGTTTGCAATAAATAGGTATAAAAAACTTACTTTTTTTTAGTTCTACAATCTTTTCTATATTTTCTTTTTTCTTTCCTATTGGAATTCTGTTTTCCTTCATTATGATTCGAGATCTGCTATAAGAAACACATTCAAATTTTTAATTATTACAAATACATAGCTAAGTTAATGTTAATTATTATAGCAGGTATATTATCATTGTGTATTTATTAGGCATATATAATATAATATAAGCTATATACATTTAAATTATAGTATTTTGTATGAAGTATATAGTCAAATGATTGTTCAGTTATATTTTGTAAAACCATAAATTATGTAAACAAAAAATAAACTTTATAAACTCTTAACACTAATAAAAAACTGTAAATTATGCTGTTCACTAATTTAATTGAAAAAAAATATCACAAATTAAAAATTCTTTTTATAATATTATGAAGTTAACAATAGGTAAGGTACTTTTGTGTAACACATTATTAAATCCAGTTTGCCTACGGTTATAGTTTGGAGGTAAAAGGTACACGTAGAGTGAATTAAAAAAAGCTAGAATTTTTTTTTCAAAATTAATCATGAGAAATGTTACATAAAAAATTGTTTAGGAAAAAAATACAATACCTATTATATTTACTTCGAAAACCTATTTGTCATATGTAACTCATAAGCAAAATCATACATTCTTAGATACCTATGATATAAATACTAGGTAAGTAGTATTAAAAAGATAAATATAACTTTCAGTTTCAAAACCGTAAAAAACTCACTTTTTGGTAGCCATAGTAAGTGTCTAACGTGATATTGTGATGTTACAACAATGTACGAGCTACCTACAAAATAGAAGTATAAATATTATTAGGTATAGTACACATTGAATTATAATAATTGTGTTGTTTTACTTTACGTTGGCGTAGGTAGACCAAAGTGTGAAAATTGTGTTTGTGTTCAGACGAATAAAAAATTATTGAAAAAAATTCACAAACAAGACATCAGAGTAACTGTAAAAATCTAACTAAATAGAATTTAGGTATGTTAAATACAATCGCAACCAGTATTAGTATATAATACTATAATAATACTGGTATACGATGGTGAAAATTAATAATTAATTTCAAATATTCAAGAAATAAGAATAGGTAATATATCGCTACATATAATAATAAGCGTGTAAAAGTGACGTTTGAATATCAAATAACAAATATTAAATAATAGACATTAGAACAAGTGATCACGATTCACGACTCAGTATTCACCGTCAGAAAGCGGCCGGCGGGATCGAGGGACGAGAATTGTCATTAGTTGGAATTTCGGGGAGTCTGGACTACTGGGAACCGTTAAACTCCCGTCAAATCAAATTTTGACCAATCAGCATTGGGCGTAACGTGAGACGGTGCAACCGGCTTGCTGGTAAAAATTAAAGGTGAAAAGTGAAAACAATTTATGATATTATCATACACCCGGCACCCTGTATAGTGCGAACAATGATACGATTATAGTATCATGGTAGCGATACAGTATGCACATAAAAATGGGCCGTATTGTCCCAAGCATAGAAAAGTGTTTAAGGCATAGACATATTAATAAATATGTCTATGGTTTAAGGTAATTATGATTAGATGATTATAATTATTTAATATTTTCTATAAACCTTGGATGTTGTCCAGAAAGCTCGCGTAGTCACGTCATGGAATTATATAATGACGATATGACATAATTAATTATACACAATATTAATGTGTAAAAACTAAGGTCCGTTCTAAAATGTCCGGTAAAGTGTCGGTTAACGCTAACCGACTGATAACAGATTTTTTACCGGCAGAATTCGGCAGAAGTGTCGGTTAACTTTAATCGAAAAACGGCCCTTAAAGAACGGCCCTTAAGAATTCTAATAAATAAAGATTCTTTATTATCTATGTATAGAAGCGAAAATATTATCATTTATCATAATAATGTACGCCGCCCGGCGCCCGCTGCCCGAGGCCGGCTGTCGGTCATGTTTCATTGTTGGCCGCACTGGCAACGCCGTTTCTGTTTCGCTATCACTTATCTTCACCAAAGTACCCAATTCGCGAAGTAAGCACGAGATATATTTACAACCGTGGCAAGCACTAGGCAGTATTACAAATTCACATTATAAAATCAAATCTTTTTTCGAACGTAAATTGAACATTGAACAACGTTGACGATTTACGACTACTGTTACACTGATGCACTACCGATCTGTTGCCGGTCCGGTCTCGGTGAGAAGCGTTCCCGATAGAGACGAACCGACGACCACAATCATACGTCACCGGTCTAACATCAGTACAACTTTTCGTTCTTTAACATCAGCATTCTATACGTAGTTTCCAGTCGCCAACAACTTTACGCCCATTCTGTGCCCGCCGATCACGTCGTGGTCCTCGTTCCGACGATCTCACGCCGCACGACGATGGCCTACTGTGCAGTCACTTTGGCTCTTTGGACGTGAACCACACGCCCCAGTTCCGACGAGTCCAAGGTACCGTTGTTATTTGCTAGTCAGTATCAATAATTAACTGTTAATTCTTTTGTTTTATTTTTTTTCTAATTCCAACGCCGCGACGATGGCTATTGACAATCTGATCGACTCTGTGTCTTTATACGTGCCCCGTCCTGTCGCGTTTCATGGAGCCATCTTTCCGTTTGTCATTCTCTACATCGTGTGGTCGTCTGCTTGTTATTTCACTGAGAATCTACTCGATTTCTTTTTCGCCGGTATTTTTGCCATCGGTGTTGGCCAAATATTGTGTTCACTAAGCTGTTATTGGTCAGTATCATTTAGATGTCTATTATCGTGTCGACGTGTCACTTCCCCAAAGGAAGCTACCGTGGTCAAAGTATTACCTACTCCAAATAATGGATTCACCGAATTAGTGATGTTAAATACATTCCAAGACCAAGACCTGAAAACAGTTACATGGTTCAGATACCAGGAAATTAAATATATATGGAATGATGACAAGAAATGTTTTCATTCTTTAGAATTTCCAATTTCTAATACAATAGAACAATATGGAAATTGTAAAGGCTATAATAGCGATGAACAATTATCTAGAGCTGTACAATTATATGGTCGAAATCGCCTTAATATACAGTTACCTAAGTTTAATGATTTGTTTATCGAAAGGGCAACAGCTCCTTTTTTTGTATTTCAAGTATTTTGTATTGCTTTATGGTGCTTTGATAAGTATTGGTATTATTCTTTATTTACCTTAGCGATGTTGGTATTATTTGAATGTACCTTAGTCAAGCAACAGTTACGTAACATGGAAGAAATCAGGAATATGGGTAATAAACCAATTCATTTGCATGTGTTTCGAAATAAAAAATGGCATTCATTGTTAAGTGATGAACTTACGCCTGGCGATATTGTATCTATTACAAGGACCAATAACGACCAAACTGTTCCTTGTGATTTATTACTCTTAAGAGGTTCATGTATCGTTGATGAAAGTTTACTGACTGGTGAATCTATTCCACAGATGAAAGAATCTATTGAAAATATTGCTGATCATACAAGAAATTTAGATTTTGAATCTGATAAGAAATTACACATTTTATTTAGTGGTACAAAAGTAGTTCAACATACTTCTCCTATGAAAGTAACATCAAGCGTGCGTGCCCCTCCAGACAATGGCTGTATTGCTTATGTGTTACGAACCGGTTTTAACACATCGCAAGGTAATCTACTACAGACAATATTGTTCGGTGTCAAGCATGTCACTGCAAATAATATGGAAACATTGGCATTTATTTTATTTTTGTTAATTTTTGCAATTGCTGCAGCTTATTATTTGTGGATTAAAGGCACTGAGGATCCAAATAGGAGTCGTTATAAATTATTCCTTGAATGTACCCTTATTCTCACTTCTGTTATACCTCCGGAACTCCCTGTTGAATTATCATTGGCTGTGAATTCATCAATTTTGTCCTTATCCAAACTTGGAATATACTGTACTGAACCTTTTAGAATTCCGTTTGCTGGCAAAGTAGAAATATGCTGTTTCGATAAAACTGGCACTTTAACCAAAGATGCTTTAATTGTTGAAGGTATAGCTGGTGTTGAAAAAGATATGATTCCAATGATCGAAGCCCCTGAGCATACTATTCAAGTTTTAGCATCTTGTCACTCATTGGTCCAACTGGAGGATACATTAGTAGGAGATCCTGTTGAAAAAGCCTCTTTGAACGCAATAAATTGGATTTTGACCAAAAATGATTTTATAGTACCAAAGAAATCAAAGATATCGCCGTTGAAAATATTAAATAGATTTTATTTTTCTTCGTCTTTAAAGAGAATGTCTGTTTTAGCTTCTTATAAATGTGCAAAGCAAACAAATAAGATAATACATATAGCAAGTGTCAAGGGTGCCCCCGAAGTGCTGAGGTCAATGTTACTAAATATTCCTAATAATTATGATAGTACATATCTTGAACTAGCTGGTCGAGGAGCTAGAGTATTAGCACTCGCTAGAAAAGAAATGACTGCCATTCCAAATGATTTAAAAAATTTAAAGAGAGAAGACTTGGAATGTGATTTAAATTTTGTTGGGTTTGTAGTAGTTTCATGTCCGTTGAAACAAGATTCAGAGAATGTTATTAAGGAACTTTTAAACTCATCCCATATGGTAACTATGATAACTGGTGATAATGCATTGACTGCATGTTATGTAGCTAATGAACTAAATTTCACACGATCTTCAAGTCAAATCATTTTGACACTTTCAGAAACCAACAATACGTGGTGTTGGATAAGTGATAGTTACAAAATTCAAGTTGCATTAAATGGAAGTATTAAAGAATTAGTCGATTCATATGATTTATGTTTGACAGGAGATGGATTAGCTTTCCTAAATCAAAATCACAAAGATGTATTAAAAAAAATTTTACCACATGTCTGTGTGTTTGCTAGGGTGGCTCCCAAAGAAAAAGAATTTATAATAGTAACGTTAAAAGAATTAGGTTATTCCACGTTGATGTGTGGAGATGGTACTAACGATGTTGGCGCCTTGAAACATGCACATGTTGGTATTGCTATACTTGCTAGAGGTAAAGAAAAGTTTAAATTAAAGAAAGATATGTTTGCCAATAAATCAAGAAAACCGGGAGAAAATGTTGGTGATCAAATGAAAAGACTAATGAAAGAAATAGATGAAGAATCTGTGACCGTGGTAAAGTCAGGGGACGCTAGTATTGCTGCTCCTTTTACAAGTAAATTTTCATCTGTAACTTGTGTTTGTCATGTGATTAAACAAGGCCGTTGTACATTGGTTACTACACTTCAGATGTTTAAAATATTAGCGCTGAATGCTCTTATTGCTGCTTATAGTCAGTCTGTACTTTATGTTAAGGGTATAAAATTTAGTGATTCTCAAGCTACACTGCAGGGATTATTGTTAGCAGCTTCATTTTTATTTATTTCACGGTCTAAACCTTTAAAAGTTTTATCCAAGCAGAGACCACTGCCAAATATATTCAATATTTACACAATTTCAACTGTATTACTACAATTTATTATACACTTTTGTAGTTTAGTATTCTTAGTCCAAGAAGCTGGTGCTTATGCGGAAAATGATCCTGTGAATACTACCTTGCCGTTTTCAAATGACAGTTTATTATCCAATAGTACAGATTTGGACTCTGTAGATTCAGATGCAGACGAATTTAAACCTAATGTGGTGAACAGTGCAGTATTTATTATTTCCATGGCATTGCAAATTTGTACCTTTTCAGTCAATTATCGAGGAAGGCCGTTCATGGAAAATTTAATAGAAAACAAGCCATTGTTATACAGTACACTTGGGACAATTATGGTAATATTGTTTTTAAGTATGGGTACTTTGCAAGGACTTAATGAGCAATTTGAAATTGTTCAATTTCCCTACGAATTTCGAGTTATTTTAATAAGTGTACTTATTTTAGATTACTTTGGTTCTTATATAATGGACCGATCATGTTTGTGGCTTTTCGGTGAAGGGAAATTTAAAAAAGTGCCTGTGTAAAAAAATTTTTATTGTTAGAAATGTTATGATAAATAATAAATGTATTATTCATAAATTATAATTTTGTATTATTGTGAAATGAGTTAATACATTAGAAAAAAAAATATATGAAAAATATAATTGCTTACGGCAGCTTATTTTTATTAAAGTTAAATGTATAAAAAAAGATAATCTACAAAAATGTCTTTTTTTTAGAAAAAAAAAAAAATTAAAAAAATACATTTTAATTGTATTAAGTGCAATATTATATAAGACTATGATATTATAATATTATGTTGTTAATTTAATAATAAATTAAATTAATGTAAAAATGATTTTATTGTACCTACCTATTAATAATCATTATTCGTATTTTATTACATTTTTCAAAATAAAATAAGCAACATTTATTACAATATTGTTTTATTGATAATTCCAATAGTTAAAATTCAACCAAGAATGAAGACTTTAATTGAATGGTGTTATGCAGAAAGCAACCATCCCTCAAAAACATAAATAATGAGCTTTGTATACTATTAGGTTGGAAATTTTATATTACGCATTTTACTAATTGCAACTAACTCACAAGTCGATAGGAGGGCTATATATCAATGTTCAAAGATTGAACTGCATGTGTTATCTTACCAAGTTTTCTAAAACTTGAATTATCTCCAAAGAGTTATTCTGCTCCCTTGTATAAATAAATAATTAACCAACATTTTAACAGAAGTAGATCTTAAATTTGTAATACATATTTATTTTAATACAAATACATGCATCATATATGGTAAAAAAACCGTATTACACTTCTCAATATTTTTCATCTGCAAAGAAAATCTATGAATCATAAACATTTTTTTGTTAATATGTAACCATGGCAACAAAAACAACTTCTATTTTGAAAAATCAGTTAGAAAAATAAAATATCTATGCCCGGCCCAAAAACATGTTGAAAAAATATTAAGAAGGCAATAAAGTTTTTTGTCATTTTAGCAAAAATATATGTAAGTATATGCATTGATTATAAATACTAGTATTTATAATCAATGGTATTATACATTTTTTACTGTTATAAGTATAATCTTTTTAGTCCGAACCTAACTAAATATAAAAAAATGTAACTTATTTTCTTTGAATTTTAAACTCTGTGAAAACAATTTGAAGTCAAAGTATAATATAATACCTATTTGTAGGTATTACTTGCATAGGTACTGATGGTTCCTAAAAAAACCACTTGTGTATTAAGGACTGTTTTCCTATTAATATTTTGACTGTCTAATACATGTTTTACTATTAAAAGTATGTCAAGCTATTTGCTTATATTATAAATTATAATCCTTTATTGTGAAATGTGACAAAGGTATTGCTGTTTAAAAACTATTTATTATCTGACTTTAATTTTATCTCTATAAGATGAAATTGTTTGATGTACCTATTGCTATAACTGCTAATTCGAGAATTTGATCGAATAGAAAGATCATTTTATCTCATTTGTTATTTAGATATTATTATGAATAACTATTCATAATAGTAATAATTGGCAATACAATATATACGTTATCCACCATCAATAATAGTAGTTAAACCTAGGACCTTCAACCCATATTCACCAAGTTTTAACAAGGACCATACTATGAGGTAAGACCTTTAAGACTGATAATAATTTTACTCAAGTGAAAAGCATAAACATTTCCTTATTACACAATGGAATAGAAAATTATGAAACATATTTTGTGATAGTACCTATTATAGTGACAATATTAAAAAAAGCTGGTAAGTGGGTGTCACTCTTCTAGTCTTCTGTACAGTTGTAACTTGTAGGTTACAAGTTGGTCCATTGTAATGGTGGTGTTAAATTTGAATTCTATGATATAAAATCAATTTTTACGAATACAAAAAACCATTGTGAGCAAAGGTGGCTGTAACAGGGGCGGATTAGCCTATCGGAAATCGGGAAACTTCACGATGGGCCGGTTCTTGTGAGGGCCGGTATAATTTTTATAATATAATTACAAAAAAAAATTATATTTTTATAAATTAAGCATAAAATATATTAAAAAAATCAAATACCTACAAAGGCATTATTTTTAATATCTTAAACTATTCCAATTCATAGTAGGAATTTTGGTGTTTACACTATTTTCCCTCCAATTCATGGTAATGTATTACTTAGAAATCTGTGGCATTGGTATTTTAGTACCTATTTATATTTTATACTCTATGGTAGAATTCAGTTCATAGAAAAGAGATTAATTATTCAGTTAGTTACGTGATAACATTGATAACTTTATCATTATTTGTATGTATTTTGATTTTGAACTTTTTTACACAAACGAGTTACCAAGTCAGTTACAGTACTTACAGACGTGTGTTTAGTGTAAAAATTCAATTGAACTGTGCAATTCAAATTATGTGTGAAAAACGAAAGAATGGTGGCGCTGAAAAGATACGAGAAAAAAATAAAAAATGTTA